>NW_005871494.1:55050-56851 GCF_000147115.1 Myotis lucifugus
AGCTCACTGACCAGATCAAAGACATGATCACTGACACATCATGGTCCACGCTCACTGCCCACACTCATGGTCCACGCTCACTGACCACACTCATTGACCATGCTCATGGTCCATGCTCACTGGCCATGCTCATTGGCCACACTCACTGACCATGCTCACTGGTCACGCTCACTGCCCTCACTCACTGGCCACGCTCACTGCCCTCACTCACTGGCCACGCTCACTGCCCTCACTCACTGGCCACGCTCGCTGCCCTCACTCACTGGCCACGCTCGCTGCCCTCACTCACTGGCCACGCTCACTGCCCTCACTCACTGGCCACGCTCACTGCCCTCACTCACTGGCCACGCTCGCTGACCACTGTCCTCGCTTGCTGAGGGCTGAACCTCTTGTGGAGCCACAGAGAGGCTGGTGGGGCCAGCACCACAGTCACCTGCCAATATTGAACCACAAACATCCCATAAAGCCCAAAGCTTCGGGCCTGTTCTGGTGGCACCATGGGCGCTGTGCCTTCAGTGTTCAAAATGAAATCTGGCAACCTGGCCGCTCCAGGTGCGGACCTGGCCCCGGCACCCATGCTGTGTGATGCAGCGACCAGCACCCAAGGAAATACTTGCTGGCACCCTGCTGTGAGGAGGGGGTTCTGCCCCCCAACCTTCTGAGCCAGCCTGTGCACAGTGTGAGCTGAGCTGGCCTGAGGCCCTGGTCCTACGAGCTGGGGGGCCTCCTGAATTCTATTACATCACACTCCTGCTGGGTGTGCGTTCTATTCCATCACACTCCTGCTGGGTGTGCATCTATTCCATCACACTCCTGCTGGGTGTGTGTTCTATTCCATCACACTCCTGCTGGGTGTGCGTTCTATTCCATCACACTCCTGCTGGGTGTGCGTTCTATTCCATCACAGTCCTGCTGGGTGTGTGTTCTATTCCATCACACTCCTGCTGGGTGTGTGTTCTATTCCATCACACTCCTGCTGGGTGTGCATCTATTCCATCACACTCCTGCTGGGTGTGCATTCTATTCCATCACACTCCTGCTGGGTGTGCATCTATTCCATCACACTCCTGCTGGGTGTGCGTTCTATTCCATCACACTCCTGCTGGGTGTGCATCTATTCCATCACACTCCTGCTGGGTGTGTGTTCTATTCCATCACACTCCTGCTGGGTGTGCGTTCTATTCCATCACACTCCTGCTGGGTGTGCATTCTTTTACAACACACTCCTGCTGGGTGTACATCTATTCCATCACACTCCTGCTGGGTGTGCATCTATTCCATCACACTCCTGCTGGGTGTGCATCTATTCCATCACACTCCTGCTGGGTGTGCATCTATTCCATCACACTCCTGCTGGGTGTGCATTCTTTTACAACACACTCCTGCTGGGTGCACATCTACTATAGCACCATCTGTTTCCACTTGTAAAGGAGGCACTAGACCTGCCATAACATCTGTCTCCGGTTATGAGAAATATATTTGTTTAGAAATATTTTAAAACAGTAAGATCCCCAACAAAAAGCACAAAACTCAAAAATGTGGCCCTCAGTTGACAGGAAAAAGGACCCCTGGGCAGAGTGTCCCCGTGTCCCCGCTCAGGGGCACATTCACACCGGGGTGACTCAGGCGCCTGGGCCCCACCGTGAGACCGAGGCCGTCTCCATCCACGTGGCGAGTAGGCGAATTCACCGTGCGTGGGAAGCACGGGACTTGCTGGAAGGTCTGTAAGGAGGATTCCCTTGAAAGGTCGGGGGCCTCTGAGAGGACCTTGTTGAAGGCGGCAGCCCCTACCTTGACTTTC
>NW_005871494.1:56951-59027 GCF_000147115.1 Myotis lucifugus
ACAGGTCGGATCCCCGGGTGTTTTGCTAGAATGTCTGTTTAGTCTTTAAAGACCTGACCTTGTAGAAGTATATACTTTCTCAAGGATACCTACCCTGCTGATTGTAACTAGAGGTTAATTTTAGTTCAAGCTGTTAGGACAATAAAAGCCAAAGGGGGCAGGCGAACGGGGCTACTTGGCGGCGATAGCCAGGTAGTGCCTTAGCCCCTCTTTCACTGAAACGTGTGTTAATCATTCATCTGTCGCTCAGGGTCTGCTGGTCAGCCCCGGCCACAGCGCAGACCTGCACATCTGAGGACACACTGGACACTATCTTAGAGTGCTAAACGCAGGTCTCAGGCTTATGCTTACCCATGTGAGAGACCTCCAGAATATCACGTGGCCTTGTTGGTCATAAGCAGACATGATGGGAAAGGACAGGTTACTGTGGAAACCAATGCAAGGTGGAGACAGCCAACACCATGGCCCTGACTGGCCCCTGGGTCAGAGAGGCCGACAGAAGCCGAGGCTGCATCAGCTTTAGGGGCCATTAACTGTTCCTGCAGACACTTATTGTTCAAGAAAAATACCCAAGACTCTAAGGCAGTGGTTCTCAACCTTCCTAATGCCGCGACCCTTTAATACAGTTCCTCATGATGTGCTGACCCCCAACCATAAAATTATTTTCGTTGCTACTTCATAACTGTAATTTTGCTACTGTTATCAATCGTAATGTAAATATCTGATATGCAGGATGTATTTTCATTGTTACAAATTGAACATAATTAAAGCATAGTGATTAATCACAAAAACAATATGTAATTATATATGTGTTTTCCGATGGTCTTAGGTGACCCCTGTGAAAGGGTCATTCGACCCCCCAAAGGGGTCGCGACCCACAGGTTGAGAACCTCTGCTCTGAGTTACTCCATAGGATAAATATCAGGTAGCTTGGGACAGAGTAAAGGTTTCACAACCCCATTCTCTCCGAAATCACCCACCGCGAGAACAAGGCAGAGACTTGCCGTGGGACTCGTAGATTCCTCGATCCCCATCCCTACGGTGAGCAGAGCCTACGCAGCAAAGGCTGGACCTGGGGCACCGAGACCCTCAGGGAAGAGTGTCCGGGAGGGGCAGCTGCAGACCTCAGGCCAAGCCCGGGCCCCACAGCCCTGGGAGCCAGCATCTTTCCTGAGGGTGGAGAGATTCTGAATGGCCAGCAGGCAGCCTCCCTGGGGAGAAATAAACATTCAACCAATTCTCTCTCTGTCACCACACACACACACACACACACACACACACACACACACAGCGGTAGTGAGAATGAGGAAGACCCTGGCAGGCTAGAACACATCTTGGGCTGCTCTCTAACACGAGTCACTTCCACGATGAGGAAGCTGCCCCGAGTCCCTACTTACACTAAATGAAAGGGGAGAACCGTGTGGCCCATAGAAACACCCACCAGACAGCCGTTCCGAGGGCAGAGGACAGCAAGACCACACACCTAGCCGTGAGATTCAAGAACTTGAAGACAGCAGTCGCTTCATTAAAGCAAATCAAACCAGTGATGCACACAAGTTAGGGGATGAGATGGGGAGGCACGAAGTCATCAGAAATCAGCTGACAGGGATCAGGAAACAAAGTAGGAAAGAAATGATGGTGTTATTTCAACAGCGAAAGGGAACAGGCATTAAGTTGCAGAGAGCATGGTGGGCAGGGTGGAGTAGCTTGAGAAAAGGCAATGGAATTAACAGAGTGACAACGCAACGGAAAGACATGAGGACAAAGATCCAAAACACGCAAGACAGAGGCCCTGAAGCAGAGACTTACGGAGTGGCGCCCACGCCCGAGTTACAATGAAAGTAAACGTCCAGAAATAAAAGAAGCTTTTCTCCTGGATTCTCTTACCCAGGCGCCAGCCAAGGAAAGGAAATTCCCGGGCCTTCTGGCCACACTCCGAGCCAGCAGACCGGGAGCCATCCTAGTTGGGGCAGCCTGGGCACGGGCTGCTGGGAGCCCGCAGTGTCAGCGCTTTGGCAGAGACAGGGGTGGGAGGTAGGAAGGCGCTGGGGGTCCGCAGAGATGGGGCGCAGGGAA
>NW_005871494.1:60520-81891 GCF_000147115.1 Myotis lucifugus
GGTGCGCCCGCCTCCCACGGGTGCGCCCACCTTCCACGGGTGCGCCCCCCTCCCACGGGTGCGCCCGCCTCCCACGGGTGCGCCCGCCTCCCACGGGCCTCCTCGCACCTCCTCCCACGGGTGCGCCCACCTTCCACAGGTGCGCCCCCCTCCCACGGGTATGCCCATCTCCCACGGGTATGCCCGCCTCCCACGGGTATGCCCCCCTCCCACGGGTGCGCCCCCCTCCCACGGGTGCGCCCGCCTCCCAGCCCTCAGCTGCTGCTGCTCCCGGGCTCTTTGGTGAGCACCTGTTCCCAGAAAGGAGTCTTGCGCTGCTGTACCTGATGGAACAGACGAAGCCACACTTTCTTCATTTTGCCTTAATGAGGGACATGTTCTTTCTTCAAACCTTCCTTTAAAGGACAGAAACCCGGATCCCAAATATTTTGAGAAAATGATGTTGCACTTGCTTTTACTGCAGAGAACTTAACAAGTACTAAGGTTTCTCAGTTCTGAATCCTCTGGAACAAAAGTACTTTATTCTTTCAGAAACCAGACTGAGCCGGGTGTGCTTAACCCGAGGACCCCTCCCTATGTCCTCCGAGGCCGGCCCCCCCTGCACTGCTCCACGGAGAACGGAACCACTTCCGTTCCTGTCACTGAGCCAGGCTGTGACAGTGCGTGTGCGTGCTGTGTGCAGGTGTGCAGTGTGTGCATGTGCATGCCGTATGTGCCTGTGTGTACCTGCTGTGTGTGCATGTGCTGTGTGTGCTGTGTGTGCCTGTTTGTACCTGCTATGTGTGCTTGTGCTGTGTGTGCATGCTATGTGTGCACATGCACACTGTGCGTGCCTGTGTGTACCTGCTGTGTGTGCATGTGCTGTGTGTGTGCATGCGGTGTGTGCATATATGTGCATGCTGCGTGTGCTGTATGTACCTGCTATGTGTGCATGTGCTGTGTGTGCTGCGTGTGCCTGTTTGTACCTGCTATGTGTGCATGTGCTGTGTGTGCATGCTATGTGTGCACATGCACACTGTGTGTGCCTGTGTGTACCTGCTATGTGTGCATGTGCTGTGTGTGTGCACGTGTGTGTGAGGCTGCTGTGTTGAATAGGAGACTGTCACTATGCTGAGGATGAAAGGGCCAGGCCAGAGGCTGCGGACAAGATTCGGGGTTTCTTGGTGCTGCCGTCACTTCCCACGGTCGGATCCCCTTAAGTAATGGGTGTGCTCAGGAGTCAGCGTGGACCAGTGCAATCACAGCGGTTAGGAAGGCGGGAGGAGGAGCTTGCTTTTCTCTCGAGTCCCCAGGACCCACCGGCTGTGGCTCAGGTGTAGCGTGGCCTCTGGACCTGCCTCCCACACGTGCTGGACGACGAATGCTTGTCCACTCAGCCCCACACAGAGCCGGCCACTGGCCACCTGTGGCTTCTGCCCTCCATGTGTGGCGAGTGTGACTGAGGACTGAATTTTCAATCTTATTTAATTAAGTACTTGAATATGAATGGCCATGTGTGGCCGTGGGGGCGCACAGGACAGCATGGCAATAGATTCTTGGCCGGGAAGCTGGGAAAGGCCTGCCTTCACCTGGGCCAGTGTCGGAGGTGGAGGAGCACAGAGTGCTCCTTAAGACCAAGGTGTGGGCTGGGGGCGGGGACAGAGGGGGGTCTTATAGATCAAATCACCATGGGCAGGCTGTGTGGCCCTCCCCAACACCTCTCCTACTTAGGCCGAATGTGGTGACTCCGGGTCTTATTTTTATTAAGGAGAGACGCATTTACCCCAAATGCCTCAACTTTGTATCATAGCTCACATGGATCTACTGGAGCCTAAGGAAGGAACTGTGAGAGTGCCAACGCGTGCAGAGGAGGCGCGCTGGGAGCAGAGCACACGCATTTCTACAACGGGGGCTCCAGCTGGACATTTTTAAAGTGCATGACCTGCGCCCAAAAAAGTCACCGTGTCCTAGCGCTTCAGGTGCCGTGAGCCCTGGGGAGGGGTGTCCCTGCGCGCTGGGGACAGCAGCCGAGGAAACTCCCAGGGGTCCCGGGAAAGCCCAGCAGGGTCCCCAGCACATGGTCAGGGAACAGACTTGCAGCACAGTCCAGAGCCACGCTGCCTCCGGGCCCTCCCACTCTGTCTTCTATAATCGCTTTCTCCCGCTTGCCTGCTTTTTCAGCCCCAGGTTAGCACAGGTTGTTCAGTTCCTGATCGCCGGGAGCCCGACCTGCCGGGAGCCGACCCGGAGCATCTGGCCGCCGCTCCTTGGCAGCCGCTCTGCTCCGAGTCTGCTCAGTCCGTCTCTAGCCGCCCGCCGCACGCCCGGGCACGATCGCTCTGCAGGTGCGGTCCCAGAGCCTGAGCCCTTCCAGCAAATGACGGAATCCACCGCACGTGCCTGGTTTGCTCCCGCCAACCACGCCGCCCCCAGCGAGGGGCTTCAGAGCCACTTCCCTGAACTGGACGTTTCTAGTTCAAGACCCCACTCCTAAAAGTTTTATAAAAGTCTAACGCAGACACACGGATGAGCCCTGGCTGCAAGGTGTTCCCGTGTGTGTGTGTGTGTGTGTGTGTGTGTGTGTGTGTGTGTTGTATACACAGTCAGGGCCAGGGAGGACACAGCTACAGAGCATCCCGCAACGGCCCGCAGCTCACCATCTGCTGCACCCTAAGGCGCAGAAGCCAAGTCACATACACTGAGAAACCATGTCCTCATGAGAAAGAATCCACATGAAACAGCTGGACAGTGAATTGTCTGGCAGAAAAGCACAGCAGAAAAATGCTGAGCACTGTTATTCAAGACAGAAATGTTCAAATTACCTTGTTCAGAAAATGCCACAAATGCATGCACTCTTTCTCCGAGGACCCTTTCCCACTCACTCATCCCTACAGGTCACGAGCATGTGCTGAGGATACATGGCCACTCTCACCCCCCGCAGGCCTCCTGGCCTCCTGACTACAAGCCCCCACAGAGCCCACACATGGTCCTTCTCTGTCTTCTCTCGGTCTCTCTCTCAATCTCTCTCTGTCTCCCTCTCCCTCCCTCCATCCTTCTCTCCCTCTCACCTTCCCTTCCTGTCTCCTCCCCCCCCACACACACACACACCACTCTAACACCTAACACACCCAGAGTCTGCAATCGAAGGCACACGCAGCCGCCCCATGTCCAGCACACCGACAAATCCAAATGTGCTGGGAATTCTGTTGCTTTATGGCTGAGCTTGTGCTCTGTAAAACCACTAGTTGGTCCTAAACCAGTGGTTCTCAAACTTGGCGGCTGCACATGTGGGGAAGGTGGCCTTAATAATTAAAGTCCAAAGCAGGCTGCCGGCCAGACCACACCAGATCGGGGAGGCAGCCTGTGCAGCCGAGGGTGGGCCAGCGTGGGTGACGGCCGCGTCTAGACACACCACCCCTCCTCCAAGCGAAAGTCCTTGCTTGGAGACAGAACGGTCCCAACAGCCGTGATGGATGCCTGGTTCTAAGTTCTCTTCCTGGTTTCCTCCTGTTCACTCCCCCACTCAACAAAGAGTCTTCTATTATGAGCACTGCAGACTTCTGTGTGCAGAGTACAAAGTGTATTTCACCTTTTTTTCCAAACTGATCCCACTGTTCGCCTAAATGCTGTTCACAGTTTGGTGCCTTTGCTTCCAGACCTCTCTCTCTCTCTCTCTCTCTCTCTCTCTCTCTCTCTCTGTCTCTCTCTCACACACACACACACACACACACACACCTGTATGGGGCAGGGCCTGCATCTGTACACAGCAAATAACAACTCACTGCCACTACCTTCATTAAGGCCATGTATGTGTTTTTAAAAAATATATTACATCTTTCCCTTTAAGTGAGTATCAGTTGGACATCTTCATAATTTGTGGGGAAGCACAGGACTTGGTTGGAAGGTCTATAAAGAGGATTCTCCAAAAGGTCGGGGGCCTCTGGGGGGACCTTGCTGAAGGCAGAACCCCCTATGTTGACTTTTCCAAACAAGTCCAATCCCCTGGGTATTTTGCTAGAATCTCTATGTTTAGTTTTTAAAGACCTGACCTTGTAGAAGCATGTGCTTTCTCAAGGATACTTGCCCTGCTGATTATATCTAGAGGTTAATTTTAGTTCAAGTTGTTGTTATAATAAAAGCCTAAGGAGGTGGTCAATCAAGGCTGCTTTGTTCCTAAAGCGAAGCAGCCCCTTAGCCTTCTCTTTCACAGAAACGTGTGTCAGAGTAATCTGTTCATTCGTCGCTCAGGGTCTGCTGGTCAGCCCAAGCAATAATTTTGTTCACAAAGACTCCACACTTGTGCAAAGCCCACAGGGGTTCCAGGCACAGGCACACCATGGCTGATTCACAGTCCTTCATGGCATGCAGCCCTTTCCCCTTCCTTTTCTTTTATTGCTCTTACAAAATAAAATGTTGCAATGAATTACTGTATGCATATACTTCTCCACCTTTGTCAATTTATGTGTGAAATAAGTTCCTAACAATGAGATTGTTGAGCCAAAGCACATGTGTGTCTTAAAGGGGGAAGTGGGCACATCGTAATAGTGTCAACAATAAACAAATAAATAAGCAAGTTTCAGAAGCTTCCACCCAACAGCTGTGCCAGTGCCCAGGCACCACCCTCTGCCCACATCTTGCCACAGAGCAAACCGTGCCGCTGTGGGAGCAGGGCATTCATGCACCAGGTCCCTGCCTGTCTAGCTGCTTGCTAGTCCTTGGCTGACTTTCCTGTTGGACTGTGCTTATTCTCCTCCGTGATTTGGAAGACCTCACTGCATATTTCATCCTATTGGTACTTTGACCACAGGCATTAAAAATAAATTTACCTTACACTTTTCCCCACTTATTTATATGTATTTTTCATTCCCCTGAGAACTTGCTTAAAATTTTATAAATCATGCCCATCAATCTTTCTTCTATCATGGTTTCATATTTTCTGTCCCATTTACAAAGGCCTTCTTCTCTCCACAATTATTTAAAAACTCCCCTAAGTTTTCTTATAGAGATTTTATGATTTCACTGTTATATTTTTATTCATTGTTCAACCTGGAGTTTATCTATCTTACCTAATAATAGACAAACATGTAAAATTGACCGTCCCTCCGCTACGCTCACCAGCCAATCAGGAGAGTATGCAAATTAACCCAACAAAGATGGCAATTAATTTGCATACATAGGCGCGCAGCAGTGGAGTAGGAGCGGCAAAGACTGAAGGCTCCGGCTGGAGCCATGAAGACTGAAGGCTCCGGCCGGAGCAAAGGCCTGGGTCCCGGGTGCTGGAGGAAAACTGGTGCCGGCAGCCAGGGGAAGGGAAGGCCTATTGCACGAATCTCTTCGTGCAATGGGCCTCTAGTATATATATAAAAGCCTAAGTGACTGTTATGACCAGTTGACCGGAACGACTGGTCGCTATGAAATGCACTGACCACCAGGGGGCAGACGCTCAATGCAGGAGCTGCCCTCTGGTGGTCAGTGCGCTCCCACAGTGGGAGTGTCACTGTGGGAGCCAGGGTCATGGCTGGCGAGCACAGCTGTGGCGGTGGCAGGCAGTGGTAGCGGTGGGCGGTAGGCAGCGGTGGCCAGCGCAGTGGGGAGCAGAAGCTGCGGGGCGCCCGGCCCTGGCTCTGGTTCCTCCCCAGCCTCCTGCCGCTTTGGCACTGCTACATCCCTCAGGGGATGTCAGACTGCCAGTTTCGGCCTAATCCCTGAAGGCCCGGCAGTCCAACATCCCCTGATGGGTCTCAGATTGGGAGAGGGTGCAGGCCAGGCTGAGGGACCCCACCCATGCAAGAATCCGTGCACCGGGCCTCTAGTTTTGGTATAAAGAACAAAGCTTTAGGTTCTTCCAAATTATTAGCCAGTTTTCCCAAGTCCTTTAATTAACAATAACCTCTTCTCCCCTGATGGCAGGGAAGTGCCATCCTCGCCTTGCAATAACTTTCCATGTGTAATCTGGGTCTGTCAGTCCACTCAACATTGTAGCTTTGCCTTAAGATCCTGTAGAATTTGCCACTCCTCATCACCCCTAGTTTTTATTTTTTCTCTGGGTCTTCTCGTAAGTTCCTTTAAATTTTTTCATCAATCTAAGGTGGAAAATTGTGTCTTAGGCATAACCACTTGCTCAGTGTGGTGTTTACGTCCTGCCAAGGCCACAGAGGGAGGCCAGGCCCCGCCTAACCCCCTGCAGGGGCTGATCCCATTCCCCAAGTCCTACGTTGGATCCTAACTCCCTTCCTCTGAACGGGACTCTGGAAACAGGGCTTCCACAGAGGCGAGTAAGTTAAAATGAGGTCCTTAGGGTGGGCCCTGTCCATATGCCTGTCCGCATAGAAAGGGGACACTAGGGCGAGACACACCCAGGAAGATGATGGGGACGCAGAAGCAGGCTCGGTCCACAGGCCTCAGGGGGAGCCAGCCTCTGACACCTGGGTCTCAGACTCCAGCCTCCCAGCCTGAGACTCGATGCTGAAATTCTACCTGTGTCACAATGTTCCCACAGTGGCTGGCGAGGCATGTGAAATGGCCCCTTTCCCCTGCTCTCTTCCCACCCCTAAGGACTCTTTGTACTTCCCCTCCTGGCCCTGTGACAGGGGCATGTGCAAGCCATCTTCCTGCTGGGGAAGCAGACACGAAGGCCGCTGTGCTCTCTGCCTGCTGTGTTCTCTGCCCGCTGTGCTCTCTGCCAGGGCTGTGCCCACTCACAGCCTAGGGCTATACTGGGGGGCAGGGGTGGGGTGCTTCGCTCACTGTACCCACTGCCGGGGACTGTGCTGGGGGGCCGGGGGTGTCTGTGCTCACTGCCCGGGCTACGCTCACTGTGAGGGGGGCTGCCACCCTTCTCCACCAGCGCCCACAGGACTCTGCTCATGCTGGATGGCCGGTGGGGAGTCAGCCGAAGCTGAGGGGAAGAGATGTTGTCACATCTCTCATTGATTTGGGATCTTTTGGCCCAAGTCATATTGAATTTGCTTAACGTTTCAACACAAAACTATAAAGATAAATTACATATTTTCCAGAACTACAGGTGACGTGTGAAACTGACATGTCCGCCAGAGCTGAGCGCATGGCCTTGCGCTGCCTCTCAGCTCCCCAGTCCGCTCACATGACTTCACTCCTCAGCGCGAAGCCAGGGGCAGACCCTTGCTTTCACTCTCTGCTAGAGCAGTGGGCATGGATTCTGGTTCTGAATTAGAAACACCTCGGGCTGGGGCCTGCAAGAGCAGCAACATTCAGAGTCTTCCCAGCAGGTTGGCTTAGGCGGCTCCTAGCTGGGCCACGGCCAGCATCCCAGCATCCTCACCCAGGCCGCGAAGGAATGAGTGTGCATCGCGAGCTCCTGAAAATCAGAATGGACCTGACAAGGCCGCCCTCCCTGCAGACACACTTTCTGCCAGAGCCCAGCTCCCAGGCAACAGAGAAACCCAACCCTGGGACCCTCCCCGCTCCAGCGAGCTCCTCTCCCTCCTCCTCACTGTCACTTCCTTCACACAGGGCGACCATCAGCTGATTGGTGTTGCTAAAAAAACAAAAAAGGAAGTGGTGGACTTCCCCTGCAAGCATGTGCAGCAGCTCTAAACGCAGAGAAAGAGAACTAGCACTGAAGACATAACACAGTGTCAGTCCACGCCTGTTCTGGGAGCAGAGCAGGGCGTGGAAACCAGCACGGGCCCAACAGACACAGAGCAACGTGGGCCTCAACGCAGAGGGCGACTCCCGCCCAGCCGCTGCAGGAGGACAGCTGAGGGCTGGAGAAACCTTGGACATGACCGAGCCTGGGGAGCTGGGGGGGAGCCAAGCCCTCTCCAAACCCTCCGCTGTGGCACCCGAGCAGCAGCAGAAGGCCCTCTGCAAGAAAGACCTCCGTGTGCAGAGGCGGCATGGCCAGCTGCAAAGAGCAGGGAGCCCCTGTCCCCACACACACTGGTCAGTGGCTCATACTCCCCCGTGCACAGGTCACCCGCCGCCTCTCTCGTGGGCACAGGCTAAGCGAGGGCCACACAACAGTGCAGCCTTAGAAGACGGACTCCTAATTAAAATAAAGGCCAGCATCTGGTGGAGCAAAATCCCAAGCAGGCCACGGAAGCAGACCCAGTGTGGGAGGGCACGGTGAGCAGAGGGTCAGGGCAGAGATCAGGAAGCAGCAAGAGAATGTCCACACTGGCACCAGCAATAAAAAGCAAGAGCCCAATGTGTCAGCAACAAATAAAGAACGAAATACATTCCTCGGAAATTAACCACTGCTTGCTACAATGTAAGACAGGAGATGGACTACAGGTCCTTCCCGACCCACAGGTCAGCCTGACGGCTCCATGAAACACTGGCAGAGGGCAGGGAGGGGACGAGGGTGGGGCCTCAGGCTCTGCCAGTGCTGCCAGTCAGGGGGAGCCTCGTGTCCCCCAGTGGTGGGCGCTCTCCCCTTGGCTGAGTAAGCCCACAGTCATTGAGAGCCAGGGCTCCCCAACCCTAGCAGTAGCTGTTGATTAAAAAAAGAAAGGTGCAGAATGATACTGGTATTAAGAAGACACACACACACAAGGTTGTGTCTCCTGAAGATATACACATACACACACAGGACAACCAAACAGAGAAAATCCCTCCCACTGCCCCCAGGGGTGCAGGTGCCTGTCACCTCCGAAATCCTCACCAATGGACTGGACTTGTGCATCCGTTACACAACTGAACACTTCGGAAAGAAAACGATGGAGAGTTCTCTCACCTTGGAGGTCAGAGAAAACTGTTTTAGAATGGAACTCACTGTCTGGGAGTGCTAGTATTAGCTCGGCTCCCAGGGCCGCCCACCTGGAGGGGCTGCGGCAGAGGCAGCAGCTCTCACCCGCTGGTGCCAGGAACCTGATGCCCGCGCGGCCTCCATCCTGCATCACAGTGACACCCACAGTGATCGTCCCGTCAACGAAGACGAAGAGTAGCTTTAAAACACAGAGTGGGACTGGAACCCAGTGGGCACTCAGAAGCTGCTCTCAGCCACTGTTGGTACAAATGTGCTGGAGGCTAATTCCAGCAGCTCATGAACACAAGCAGTTTCATCAGAAGGCTGATGGAACCCTGAGGCTCAGCAGGGCTGAAGATACATATTATTGCCTCCTGGAATAGCTGAAAGCATTTCCCCAAACCTGAAAATCTACACGTTATTACCTGCAGCTGGCCAAACAGCTGAACAACTGTAGGCATTTCCCCAAACCTAAAGATTTGCATCTATTATTGCCTGCTGCCTGACAGCCCTGGGCAGCTCCCCCAACCTGACCATGCCTGCTGTACACCAAACCTTAACCTTTGAAATGTGTATCTGCTTTGCCTCAGGGCAATTTGTGTTAATGAAGAGCGAAGGGTCCAGAGATTCAGAGAACTTGGTTGCTGTAGCTAAGTCTCCTCTGGCTCCCCCTGTATTACAAATTTATATTTCTAGTCTCTTTATTACTTTACACGCAGCCCTTCTCCAGATTCCTGAACCCTTCTAGATGCTGGATAACACCCCGGCACAAATATTCAGGAACTGGGGCTGAGGCATTAGAGCAAGCAGATGATTAAGATACAATGAACTCAGGACTCTGCCTCCACCCCAGCAAGGACTGAGACTCTTGTAAAGGGGAGCAGAAGGCCACCGTATTCCGAAAGCGGACCCCAGGAGTTCTGGTCCCCAAGCTGCTCCCAGAACCAGCGCGCCCACAGGACACGGCCCGTGCACATCACGCACACGGCGCTGAGGACCTGCCGCATGATCTGTGCTCACCCTGCTCGGCGATGGTGCTCCCAGCACTCCACCTACTGGAGCAAGGGCTGCTCCCCCAGAGCACCATCCACCACTGCACAGCACTGCTCGCCCGCTCACCCACTCACTGCTCTGGGACCAGCCTCGGCCAGCTGTTGGGAAAGCCCGGACTCGCCACTCCCCGGAAAGTACAAAGTCCCACAATCAGATGATAAAACATCATTGTCAGACAAATACAGAGGTGACATTGAGCCTGATTTTAAATGGAGACGCCAATGGCTAAAATGGAGTTAAAAATCATCTTTCACTATTATGAGTCAGGTCCTGTTCTGATGGAAGAAATAGAAAAGTTCTACGCTACAAATAAATAAATAACCATAGAAATCCTAAGGGTGGGAGGTGTTTCCATCAATGATGACAAGGGATTCACAGCAGGGAAAGTGCACCTCAGTGCAGTGGGAGGTGGGCTAAGACACCACAGGTCAAGCAAAGGCTTCCTAAGTAACTGGCAGGAAATGCTTTCAGACAGCCAGTCCCCACACACACCAACCAGTGCTTCATTATTAGTGTGTGCGCAGCGAGACTGAAGAGAAACTATCAGACTGGAGCAAGAAGACGGGGCGGGGGGGGGGGTCCAGAAAAGCAGAGAGAAAAGTGGAACTGATAGGCTGTTTGGTCTGACTCAGTGGGAAGCTGTGTCAAGAGTTTGAGCTCAGTCTCAGAGCATCGGGGAGACTCATGTAACAGGCACGGGACCCCTGAGAACACAGAGCACACAGCATTTACCCAGGAAAAGTCACAAGGAGACCAGGAAAATGGGATGATATGGCACCCCTTGCTTTAGCGGCAAAAGTGAGCATAAGACGTGCACCCCGATAGCACACGGCCCGTTCCCCAGTGCTCCTCCCGGCGGTGGCCAGCCGAGGACGGCCGCAGCCCGTTTCCCAGAAGGAAGTCGGCAGACATTGTCTAAAACTGATACAGCCAAACATAAGCAAATAAGCATAGGATACGAAAATGAGGAGAATTCTAGAAGAAAGAGCAATAAAAATTTAAAAGACTGCTTTTGGGGAACAGTACTACAGAATGGGAAAGTATTGTTATTAAATAAAATTAAGTAAAAAACAAATTTACTCTGGTCGTACCAAAACATTTCCATGACAGCTCAACAGAAATGGGTAGATTTAATAAGTTAAATTATTATACTGGGCAGAACAGAATGAAGATTTATCAATTAAGACAAAGTGAGAAAGCAGAAGGTCACGCGTTGGACATCCAAATGCTCTTTGTAGCTACAGAGTGTCACCCCACAATCCAACGCTTCAGGCCTTTGCTGAACCTCCTGCCTCAGGCCTCTTCCACCCTCCACACCCTGCAGCCAGGCCTGGGTCTCACCCTGACCGCAGCCCATGCTCCCCGTGGCTGCTGCCGGCTCCTGCTGGGCCTCCACTCAGACCAGGTCTCCAACACACAGCATGCCCGTCTGGAAGCCAGCACCCCACATCCCTGCTCCCTCCAGTCCTCCAGCCACCAGCTTCAGGAGCAAGGACTCCGTCTCAGAGCCTGGTACCCCAGGACAGAGGAGGCTGCTCCCCACACCCTGCCCATCTTAATCAGGACACCCTCCTGTGTCATGGAGGCATCACCAATATTCTAAATCCTTGCTACCTTCCTCTTCTCATCACCCACCTTAGGCAGCTTCCAAAAATAAATGCACGGTTTCTCCAAGAAATGAAAGAATCAAAAGAGAGTCATTTTTTATTTGTTCAATCCACTGCTATATAAACTGAATGTTCTTCCTGCTGGTATGTATTACCTTGGCTAAATTTGATTATACTTAAGATTCCAATTCAACTATCTTTCAAGTTTCATAGGCAAACAGTACATAATTAATTATTAAGGGTAAAAAATTCAAATTGATACAAGATAACTTTGTCAGACAAAGTTATAAGCTAACAGAAAATTTCCCTGAATAAAATTTTCCTTTAAAATTTAATCAGCCTAGTTTTATTTTTTCAATCTTCTCACAATTCTTCAGTTAAAAAAATAAAAACTCTTTTCCAAGTGAAAAGAAACCAACCCGTTCAAATCAAAGTAGAACAGTGGTTCTCAACCTTCCTAATGCCGCGACCCTTTAATACAGTTCCTCATGTTGTGGTGACCCCCAACCATAAAATTATTTTCGTTGCTACTTCATAACTGTAATTTTGCTACTGTTATGATCGTAATGTAAATATCTGATATGCAGGATGTATTTTCATTGTTACAAATTGAACATAATTAAAGCATAGTGATTAATCACAAAAACAATATGTAATTATATATGTGTTTTCCAATGGTCTTAGGCGACCCCTGTAAAAGGGTCGTTTGACCCCCAAAGGGGTCGCGACCCACAGGTTGGTGACCCACAGGTTGAGAACCGCTGAAGTAGAAGGATAAGATGCTAGGACACATCAGGCGATTTCATTCCACTCTCTCTTTAAAAGACTGCCTTTTGACTGCAATTGCTTTCTATGAAAAAGAAAGTTAAGGATGTAGACATTTAAGAAAATTTCTCCCCAAAGGCTTAAATTCCTAATTTTTCCTCCACTCATTTATAGCTAAACAATTCCAAAAGTGGAAGAAAATGTTAAAACTTGCAAAGGCGGGGAGAAGAGGTGAGTCCGGGTGTAGTTAGGAAAAGTCTACTACAGTTACAGTTAAAAAAGCAAAAATTAGCCCCGATTATGAAAAGCGCCTGCCATCCCTTGGGCACCGATGGCGGGTGGGGCGGAGGGCTGACAGAGCCCAGGGCCCCGGTCCCGGTCCCGTGCCAGGGCCGGGAGAGCCAGCTGCACATGGACAGGAGGCAGCTCTGCTCCCAGGGCCACTGCCTCCTGCCTCCGGAGGGTGACCACGCCCCTGCCGGGAGCTGTACTTTCGCTCTGCAATCCTAGACTGGCAGGAAAGCTGCTGCTTCAACGTGTATCAGTAAGGATATACCTCCCATTCTCACTTGCAGGCTCGTATACTAATGGTTATCATTGAAAGTTCAGTGAAGTCCTGGTATTTCAGAATCTGCAGAGGGGAAATTGCCTGTCTAATTACTGGAAAGGGTGAGGATTGGGCAATAGAAAAGCAATTTGTTTCCCAAAGCACAGTAGCTTGATGGAGTCAGTTCTTTAGCCCAGCTCCAAAAAGCTCTAAATAAGGAGGTTTCTTAGTAATTTTGGGGACCTTCATTTAGTGACCATGCCTGCCCTAACCGACACACAGCTATTTATAGTTGTTATTTATGGCACCTGATGAGAGTATTCACAGCGCAGGTGCAGAGAGATCTGGGGTCCCAGGCCGCTGTGCTGGGGCGAGGTGTCAGCACGCACACGCACCTTTCTAAGTCCTCACAGACGTTCTCAGCGCTGACATTCACATTCTAAATTTGAATTCTAAATTCTGAAAAGTCCTGAGTTAAAAACTTATCTGAGCACAAGGGTCTTGAATAATGATTATGGACATGCAATGTGCTGCATAAGTGATGTCCTACTAAGAAATCTTTGGTTTAAAAACAGAGAAAGTAGATCTGCACTTATAAAATTAAATATGAGCCTAAGGAAGGCCAAGGTGGTATTTCTGAAATGCAAACCTAGCAATGAAATGATCTGTCAATTTCATCCCTCAGGAAAGGCAAAGACCTAAAATACACACCTAATTTTTTAGCTTAGCTTAAACATTAAAACATTCTAGTTAAACTATATAATCCGATATATCTGAGCACTACAGAGTAACAAATCAATTTCTATTTACTGCAAAATTTCTCTAAACATAAAAAGTATGATGTAGAAACAAAATGATTTGATAAAATAATTTTAACTGACCAGATTCCTCACTTTTAGCTCAAATACAAATATATCCATGCACTTGGGGGGAGGGTGTGAAGGGACCATTAATGAATTTAATTGCATTTAACTGAAATGCTTCCAGTATGATACCGATGAATTTGTTCTGACTAAAACAAAGAAATCAGTTAGTATAGTCGATTTCATTGCTTCCAGAAATTCTCCGTCGTCGCATGATTAGCTTTTCATTATGAAGATTCAAATGTCAGACTTCTTCTTAACTACAAGCTGAACGGCTCTGCCGCTTTAAGAAAAACGCAATCCGCCAGCCAACAGTTTAACTCTGGCTCAATGAAATCTATGCGAGTCAAGCAAACTCATTAAAACAATCCCCAACACCGTTCCCAACGTGGGAAGATTCAAACTCTATGTCTCCAATGACTGTCTTTCTGGTTTTTGAACATCCAAACAAACAAACAAACATGAATCGCCTTTGAATTCAGTTCAGTTTCTAAAAAATTAGCTCAAATTTACGTTTTACTACATAAAACTCGCCTGCTCTCCCACCACTCACTGGCAAATAAGGTGCTTTACCATGAAAACGCGTGGGGAAGGAGCAGCCGCTCTAAACGCGAGCAGGTCGGGGAGGCTCCTGCGCTCGCGCCCTGCGCCCCCCGCGGCGGGAAGGGGCGCGGAACCGGAGCGCCCGGGAGTAACTGGAAGGTGAGCGCCAGGGGATGTGCCAGGCTGTCAGGTCAGTGGCCGAACGAAAACGTGCCCGCGGATCCTGCTCGCGCTCCCAGGACCCGCTGCCTCCGCACCGTCTCCGCTGCGACCCTGGGTCCCCAGTTCCCGCAAAGTCCCTGGGCCCAGGCCCCGCTCCCGTGCGGGAGCCGCACCCCGGAGGCTCCAGGATCAGGACAAAAGGCTGCGCCCCCTGCTTCTATCTCATCAATGTCCCGTTGTCCCAGGGCCGAGGGCTCCGAGCGTCCCTGGCACAGCGCCGGTCACCCCGAAACCGGCCGAGTGGGCCCGCGACTGCCCCCCAACCCGCGCTCGCCGCCTTCCCTGTCCCTAGGCGTCGGGTCCCGCGCCCCGCAGGCGAGCAGGGAGCGCGCCTCCTACCTGTGCAGCGGGCCTTGCGGCGCGGGGTCCGGCGGGTGGCGGGCGCGGGCGGTGGGTCCTTGGGGCTGTCCCGGAGCAGCGCGGGCTGCGAGGTCCTCCTCGCTCCTCCCGCCGCCTGAGTCGCCTCAGCCGCCCAGAGAGCAGCGCTTCCTCATTTTGGGCAACTTCCTTAACGAGCCCGGGCAGGCCCCGCACTTCCTCCCGGCCGCGCCCCAGCGCCCAGGCGCCCCCTGCGCTCAATGTCCCCTGTGCGCTCCCTGCGCCCAACGCGCCCCCCTGCGCCCAGTGCACCCCTGCACCTAATGCCCCCGGGTGCCCCCTGCGCCCAAGACGCCCTGAGAGCTCAGGGCAGGCAGCTGCAGCCTGAGCGTGGGAGGATCCTAGGGAAAGGTTGGCCTCAGAGGCCAGAGGTCAGAGGGAAGAAGGAGAGAAGCCCGCTGGGTGCGCCGCCTGCCTCCCTGGCATAGGCAGGGGCCTTCTACACAAAGAGGGCCACTGCCAACAACAGAAACCTCTGCCCCTGTCACCTGCAGCCCATTCCTGCTGGGATGACAGGCCTCTCCCTGGGCAGGCCGTTCCCTGGTGCTACTGCTCAGGAGGGAGTCTCCTTCCCTGTGCCGGGTATTCCCAGCGCAAACCCAAGACATCCCTGCTGACAGGTGACCAGGAGGCCACGGATGGGGCCAGGTGGCCTTGGTGAACCAGGTGGCCTTAGTGAACGCCAGAATTCACCATGCGCCTTTGGCTTTAAATATTACCAAGTTCTTGACAGTGAGTTTAACTTGTTTCCTTCTACCGCCAGAGGCTTGCCCTCTGGAGCTAAATTAAGTTTCATGGTTTTTCTGCAGTTCTTCAAATGGTTTAAAAACACCAGGTTCCCCCGTCCCATCCCCCCCTTTTTTTCCTGTTGGACAGTCCTCTTTAAAACCTCTCTATGTTTCCAGCCCCTCACATTCTCGTTAGCACTGGGTGGAGTGCCTGTTTTTAAAACCTGTACCCTGAGCCCAAACACAATAACCCAAACAGAACATTCAGTGTGTTAGCTTATAAATGCGTGGAGAAAGCTGGGTGATGGCGCATGTTCACATTCCCGTGGAGCCCCTCAGCCTTCCCACGGACACTCTCCCATTCAGTTTGCATTAGCTTTTTAACCCAAGTGAAGGGTTTTTATTATGGTTACTAGAGGCCCGGTGCGTGAAAATCCATGCACTGGAGGGGGGTCCCTCAGCCCGGCCTGCCCCCCTCACAGTCGGGGAACACTCAGGGGTGGAAGGCGACCCGGCGATCAGGGGAAGGCGAGTCCCCATCACACCTCTGCAGCTGCCACTGCCGGCAGCGCAAACCTCGGCTGGCCCTGGTTACCTGAGCCTCGGGCGGCCCTGGG
Source organism: Myotis lucifugus (assembly GCF_000147115.1). Taxonomy (NCBI): domain Eukaryota; kingdom Metazoa; phylum Chordata; class Mammalia; order Chiroptera; family Vespertilionidae; genus Myotis; species Myotis lucifugus. The sequence continues at coordinate 76,551 of NW_005871494.1, forward strand.
CAGCTGGACAGCCACCATCCGAGGCTTGCCTGTGGCTCGGGCCGGCCCTGGGAAGCTGGGGGGCTGAGGGGACTGGGCGCCGCTATCTTGTGGCTGTGGGCACCGCCATCTTTGAGGGCAGGGCAGTCAATTAGCATATTCCCTCCTTATTGGCTGTGGGTGCTGCCATTTGTGATGGCCTGGGGGTCAATTAGCATATTCCCTCTTTATTAGATAGGATACTTGCTGACCACTGGACTGTATTGTGCTTCAAAAGCCAGTGAATCACCATTGTTCTCTAAATGAAGGTTACAGGACATCTACACAGGTTTTCAGAGCTGGTGGTGTTGCTGGCCATGGGCACTAGGACCTGTCTTGAGTTTACTAAGATGCCATTTCTTTTTTTTTAAAAATAAATTTTATTGATTTTTTACAGAGAGGAAGGGAGAGAGATAGAGAGTTAGAAACATCGATGAGAGAGAAACATCGATCAGCTGCCTCCTGCACATCTCCTACTGGGGATGTGCCCGCAACCCAGGTACATGCCCTTGACCGGAATCGAACCTGGGACCTTTCAGTCCGCAAGCCGACGCTCTATCCACTGAGCCAAATCGGTTTCGGCAAGATGCCATTTCTTTAGGGACTGCTCATGGAGATGAGAGCTGTATAGGTCCACCTTCATGCCACCCTTTAGTGCTGCTGTGGGCCTTTATGAGTAAACTTTAAAAAGTTAATCAGCATGTATGTTTGAAATGATTTTTAAATATGTTAAAATCATCATACAAACACCTACAAAATTTCTTCCTAAAAGTCAACACACTTCTCACCGGCTTCCTTCCTTTGCCCCATATCCTGACTTTGCTTTTTATCTTTCACTAGGGGCCCGGTGCATGAATTCGTGCACCTTGAAAGGAACTGTGAGCCGCAAGGCTGCAGTGGGCACAGGGGTAGGTCTTGGCCCATCCTCCATGCCCCCATACACCCTCTCCCACTGTGGCCCCCAGCCCCCTATCTGTTGGCAGCCCCACTCCCACTGCCGCCACTCCCACATGCTGATGGCGCCAGCCCCCCTCACCTGCTGATGGTGCAGAGCGATTAGGGCTGGCGCCAGCAGTGGGTGCAAGCGGGGCTGGTGCTGTCAGCAGGTGCGAGCAGCAGCTGCTGCCCTGACCACCCCTCAGGAGCAGGGGGAGGTGGAGAAGCCCTGAGGGGTGATCGGGGCCGGCAGCTGCTGCTTGCACCCGCTAATGGTGCCAAGCGATCGGGGCCAGTGCCGGGTGCCGTCAGTGAGTGCAAGCAGCAGCTCCGGCACCAGCAGCAGGTGCAAGTGGCAGCTCTGGTGCCAGCAGCAGGTGTGAGTGCTGGGTGGGACCGTGGCGCGTGGGAGCAAAGAATTCTCAGTAACCACCAGAGGCTTGCCCCGATGACTGTGACCGGCGCCCTGCCTTGATCTGGTACCCCCACTCACCTGCTCCACCATCCCGCTGCGGCTGACGCCCACCATGTTCCGTACTCGCTCCCCGGTGGTCAGCGCACATCATAGCGACCGGTTGTTCGGTTGTTCAGTTGTTCCGCCGTTCAGTCTATTTGCATATTAGCCTTTTATTATATAGGATGGTAATAATTCTTAGCTGGGATTGTACCTGAGTCCCGGAAGCCCTCCTGGCAAAACTTGAACCAGGATGGTCTCAGGGACATCCAAAGTCAGTGGTTAAAGTCTCCTGTCCCCTGTGGAGTCTTCTTGAAATTTCTTTAAAAGCAGTCAACCTATGTTTTCAGTTTTGCTGTGGAAATTCCACCACATGCAGTCCCCTGTGTGGTGCCATTGTCAGAGGGCTTTTGTGGTTCTTGTCCCTGGTGCCTGGCTTCCTGTGTGTGCTTGGCCACATCTGACCGGCAGCCACTCATTGTCCCTGAAATGTTATTACTGGAAATTAGTTGAGGCCTAGGAAGAGGGTATTTTCTTTCAGAAAGAATTTGCCTTTGCTTCTGTCAGAAGCCCAGGGTACAACTAGTTTTGGGACAATTAAGAAAATTTCCCAGCTTCTGTTTTCTGGACCAGCTGAGTGATGTGAATTTGGGCACAATTTTGGTCAACTTGTGGTTACAGCTTCTCAAGGATGCATTTCTTCTGTGTCTGCTCTATGCTTCCTTTGCTTCTCCTCTATTTCGGGGTCCTCGTTTCTTGTATTCAGGCATTTCTCTTCCTTAGCTTACTCCATCATTTTGGTGGATCACAAACAACCAGGAGTTTCTCGAGAAATGGAAGTAGGTATTATAAAGACCTTCCATATCCAAAAAGTTCTACCCTCAAGTTTGATTGATGGCTTGGATTGTATAGAATTCTCCTTCAGAAATTATTTTTCTTCACAGTTTTAAGTCATTATTCTATTGTTTTCTTGCTTCCAATGTTTCTGTTGAGAAATCTAAGCCCTTTGAGTCTTTATCTATCATCTTTTCATTCTGATTCTTTATTCTTGGAGCATAGCTGCTAGTCTGGTGTTTTACCTTGGCCAGGCTTGCCAGCTTTCTCCACACTTTCTATTTGCTCCTCCTCTGCGGGCGACAGTTGATCCTTACATCAGGTCCTTTTACTTTCCCTTTTCTGGGTGACAGTGTGAGGGCTTATTAGCCCCTTTCCTGATTTTCCGTAGCCTTTGAGCCTGGAGGATGGAGTTGTGCTGCAATGACTGGGCCCTCCCTCCTGCATGAGACCGAGTTGAATATAGGCGGCTTCACCGCTCCTTGGGGGAAGGAGAGGGACAGCTCCCCCCTCTTTCAGAGGCAGCTTTAAGCGTCGGTTCCCCATTCCGTGGGTCCCTGAGGCTTCAGACGCTGACAGCCATGCTGATGGCAGACATTTCTCTTTTTTCTTTGACTCCATTGCAGCCATTTTCACTACCCCATAATCCAAAATGGGAAAAGCTAAGAATAGATTGTTATTCCTTTTTCAGAATTTGAGTGAGAAGTGTCAGGGTTTTGTGGACTGGCCAGGTGTGGTTTCTGGGAGGTGGGCACATGACCTCACCCTGATCCTGTCAAACTTCTGTTTTTTACATGAGCCGGCATTTCCTCGAGTTTGTCTCCTTCAGCCCTTCTCCTTTTCCTGTTTGGTCACTGTTGGTAACTTTTACATTCTTGTTTGCTCCTCCTTCCCTTTTATCTTGGATGGCAAGGAGGGAGGGATCTTTTTTTCCTAAAGATTTTGGGGTCTTAATACTCACTGAATAGTTCACCACTTTCATCCAAAATTTAATATCACACATTTTTACTATAGAATATCCATTGCACATTTTAAGATTTAGAATGCAAGATCCTCATTTTATCTCTTTCAAATTAAAAATATACCAGTCACACAAGATATATGATAGGATGTTTTAGGTTGCAAGTAAAAGAATATTTAACTCCAACTATTGACATAGTAAAATTTTATTGGCACAAAAGAGAGAAATCTCCAGAGTTAGGACAGTATCAGGCTTACTATACAAATTATTATTATTATTATTTGGTCAATCCTCACCCAAGGATATTTTTCCATTGACTTTTGGGGAGAGTAGAAGACAGAGGGAAAGACAGAGAGAAACATTGATGTGAGAGAAACACATTGATTGGTTGCCTCCTGCTAGAGCCCAGACCAGGGCCCATTCCAGGGAGGAGCCTACAACAAAGGTACTTGACCTTAACCTGAATCGAACCCAGTGTTAGGGTCATCAAAGGAGGAACACACGAGGCCAGAGTGGTAAGGAATTATAAATTTATTAGGTCATCTAGATACCAGATGGGCTGAGCCCCAAAATGGCACCAGCACCCAAAGATGGGGAGTCAGCGGTTTTAAAGGACTCTAGGCGGGCTTTTTCTGGGTGGAGCATTCTCTGGGAAGGTCCTGAGGGGAAAGATAATGGTCTTAGCAAGTGGACATGATCTTAGCAAGTGCTGAGCAAAAGAATGTCTGTTGTGAAGTGGCCTAAAGGTCAGTTCCCAGGGGAGGGGGTATTAATTCAATTATTTTATCAAACCTAATATTCCAGCCTTTTTGCTTTATGGGATAGAGTAGAAGGTCATATCTTCTGTAGTTACTTCCTGCTGAGGGCAGATGTTGAGATCACAGGGGGATGGACTTTGATGTTAGTGGGCTGGATGAAGGGTTAAATCGCATGATTTCCCCAAGAGACTGGCTGGTGAAGGCTGGAGAGTGTCCTGTTGAGGGACCTGGGAGGCAAAAGCTGGTCCTGAGGCTGCCACAGCAGTGCTTGTCTGGTCTTGCTGCTTTTCTGGGCCTGGAGCTGAAATACAACTGAGGCCTAGATATTGTCTTTAGGGAGGAAAAGATCAGGGGTCCAAGCTGCCTGACTAGTGATATGAAAGGGGAGGATAGGTTACCCTGAGGATGAAGTTCTTGTTTTAGCAGTTTTGCCCTTTGCTGGGCATCTAGAGCTTTCTGCCCCAGTGAGTTGCTGTACCTGTACTGGCCCTGGCCCATCCTCCTTCCTCTGGGGCTCAGAGGGGTGATGAGGCCTGGCACAAAAGGAGGTTGTGATAGTGTCTAGGGGTGGCATTTCCTGAATACAATCAGGCTTGTAACCTGGTGGAGACAAACTTTTATACAATTCGTCCTACTGGGGCAAAAGCTAGAACAGTCAGAATTATGATAAATGGTCCGCTGGAAGGAAAGAGACATTAGTTTGGAGGGTTGTAGTCTAATATACCAAAATGAGGTTTATTCTCAAATCTTTTACTCTTAAGTGTCCTTGGTTTTATAGATGTCTGCAAACTGCGGTTTTACTACATTAGTTTCCCTATTCTGCTTGTCCTGGCTCAGTGGCCTGTGTCATTCTCACTTTCTTTTCTCTTCAAAATGCATGTCTATGCCTTATGACTTCTATTATCAAAACCATATCATTTCTTTCCAATTTAATTAGAATTCTTAACTCTTAGAAGCTTTAATTTCCAATGAAAGCCAAAAAGTAAGCAGCCAGCATTTCTCAGATTGACATTTATCACTCTTACTTTCAAGAAATTATATCTTCAACAGAGTACAAGAGACCTTCTGTAATGAAAACTAAGAACAGGCAAATTAAAACTTGTCTAACAATCAATGTTTCAGTATTTTATGTTACTTAAAAATATTTAGATGTTTATCATTTAACCCAGCAATGCTCCAAAGCCTTTAAGTTACTGAAGACAGTGGATAATTATGTACAGGCACATGGGGCTGGAGAAAAGGCTGGGGGAGGAAGGAGCAGGCCCTGCAGCCTGTTCTAGGACTGCAGTTCCCAGGCCTCCAGCCGCTTGGATTTAAAACTGCCACATTTTCATTAGGGATAACATGCTAAGGTTTGGGTGGAAATGAGTTCAGCTTCTG
>NW_005871494.1:82280-83646 GCF_000147115.1 Myotis lucifugus
GTGAGAGGTGCTGTATGTGAGAGCAGTTTTCAGAGCATTAAGGGTGAGATGCTGGCCTTGGGATCTAAGGCCTCAGTGAGGGGTCCTTCACTTATCATAGAGGGGCTTTGTGAGGAGACGGAAGTTGGGAACCAGAGGCGAAAGTACCCAGTGAGCCTGAGAAAGGAGAGTATTTCTTGTCTAGAGGAGGGGACAGCCATGGAGGAAATAATGCATTCACAGTCCAAGGAATGGCTCGGCTTTGTGGGGTGAGAGTGAAACCGAGGCAGGTGACTGTGGTTTGGGACAGCTGGGCTTTATGAGGGGATGCACTGCAGCCCTGGCCGGGCACCGAGGTAGAACGAGAAAAGGGTGGATAAGGGGGTGTCTAGTAAGATGCAGTGCAGAGGTGAGGTGGCTAATGGCTGTGAGACTAGTCCATCAACCCCCATAACAGAGACTGAGGAGGGGACAAGGGTTCCCGTGAATTCGTGGAGGGCAGAACAAGTGGCACCAGGTGTCAATTAAAAAGGAGATCGGCTTATGTGCCACCACAATCATTACCCGAGGCTCTGCCCTGGTGATGGAAGTCTGTGCGGCCCTGTCAGGCCTGGGCAGCTTCAGTCTTCGGTGGCCAATCCCAGGAGGTCTGGGAGCTCCAAACCGGGATCCATAGGGTGGCCTTGCTGGGCTGGTTGAGGTCTTACCTAGAGGGGCCAGACTATAGCCTGAGTTCCAGTGGCCTTCCCTTCTTCACCTTGGGCAGGGCCCAGGCGGGGGTCTCGGGTTTGGGCAGGACTTGGCCCAGTGTCCTTCCTTGATGCAGTTGAAGCAGGGCCCAGAGGAGGCTGAACCCCTGACTTACCCTGATTGGAAGACTGGCACTTTGGTTGGGGTTTGTGAGAGCGGTGGCTAGGAGCTGGAAGGCCTCTGTCTGGGCCTCAGCCTTGACCTGATCTCACCTTGTTGTTGGATTTGGGTCTCCTCATCTCCATTATTAAAGACCTTAAAAGCCAGGTTAACGAAGTATTTTTAAGGTGTTTGTGGAACTGGGTCTATTTTTTGAAGCTTGCAGCATATGTTGGGCTATAAAATGTGTGTTCAGAAGAAGGGTTCCCTCTGGGGAGGTGGGGTCTACGGTGGTAAATTTCCGTAAGGCCTCCTTGAGGTGGGGGAGGAGAGCTGGGTTTCCGTCAGGGCCCTGAGTGATTTTATTGTGTCATAGCTGACCGCCTTATGGACAGCTTTTTGAGTCTGGCAACGAGACAGGTGATTATATGGCGTAGGAGCTGGGACCCTGGAAAAGTAACCTTTAGTCCCATCTCAGGTCAGTTGGGGGACCACATCAGCGCCAACTGGGTTGACCACTGAGTCCTGTCTATGGAGG
>NW_005871494.1:84081-196926 GCF_000147115.1 Myotis lucifugus
GAGAGAGAGAGTGGACAGAAGACTCCAGACGAAATTGTGGAACGTCACTCACCTAGAGAAGACTGGCCGGTGTGGGATGGAGGGTCAGCGATGGAGAAGGAGAGGTTCCCGATCCGGTGTCCTCCTTGGCTGGTTCAGGAGGGCCTGCAAGGGAGGGAGGCCTGATCGAGGCTGGCAGTAGAGTCACCTGAGTAGGATTGGGAAGTGAGCCCAGGACGAGCTGCCTCTGCCTACTGCTCTCTGAGTAGCAAACTCGGGGTGACCCTCTTGGGTATGTTCACCAAAGTAGGAACACACGAGGCCAAATGGTAAGGGATGAGAGAGGGGGTCATCTGGATGCCAGATGGCTGAGCCCCAAAATGACGCCAGCACCCAAAGACGGGGAGTCAGAGGTTTTTAAAGGACTCTAGGTGGCTTTTTCTGGCGGAGAATTCTCTGTGTAGGTCCTGAGGAGAAACATAATGGTCTTAGCAAGTGGAAGTGGTCTTGGCAAGTGCTGAGCTAAAGACTGTCTGTTGTGAAGTGGTCTAAAGGTCAGTTCCCAGGGGAGGGGATATCCTCTCAATTCTTTGATCAGGCCTAACACCGGACCCTTTGTTCCACAGGCCTTCGCTCTATCCACTGAGCCAAACTGGCTAGAGCTATACAAATTATTTCAAGTTGAGATAAAAGTGACACAACATGAAATTCACCATTTTAACTGTTTTACATTGAAATAACTTAACCCTATCTTGTCTTACGTAGGCAAGTTACTGTTCTCGGCCAGCCTCACTGAATCTCCTGATGCCCACCACCTGGCCACGCCTCTCATCTGCCAGAACGCCACCGAGTGTGACAGCCTCCATCTGCCACTGGGTCCCTTCCATTCAGCCCTGACTTAAAGTGCCCTTTCAGCTGGCCGGTGTGGCTCAGTTGGTTGGAGCGTAGTCCTGTTCACCAGAAGGTTCCATTCCCTGTCAGGGCACATCACAAGGTTGTGGGTGAGGATTAAAAATAATTATTTTAAAAAGTGACCTTTCACCTACAAATGGTAGACTTCCTTCTTTTTCTGTTGTCAGTGAGGTTTTGAACAAGAAAGAAAAAGTTACTTAGGACCTAGGATAGCTTCCGAGCTTAGCCCACGCGCAGAGGCTTGGCCCGGTGGTGAGAACTCTGGCCAGGGGTTGCAGCATGGGCTATGGCCCAGGCACCCAACACTGCTCCTTTCCTGGGCCTGTGGCTCTGAGCAAGTCAAGTCTCCTCTGTGTACTTCAGGTTTCTCATCTCCTGTGAAATTCAAATTGGCAAACAATAACTGTGTGTCTTTACTGCCAGAGATGATCCTTGGCACTAGAGATTAGAAAGGAAGAAAAAGGAGGGAAAACCATGCTCCAAATAACTTCCCTTTCACATACCTCAACATGCAGCCATGCATTTGCCTAGGTTACTTTTTCAAAATATAATTACAGCCAGCTCTCAGTATGGGCTACAGATAGAAATATTTGGGGTGGGGGTGAGGGGCGGGGGGGAGAGAGGGGAGTCCCAGAAAGTACCAAAAGGCAAAATTGAAATTTGCCATATCAGAGCACTACACTGAATCCACACAAAGAGAGTGGCCTAGGCATATTTGCATATACTCTATTTGCATATAGTCTATGTGCCTCTAATGCAAATGTAGGTTATTTGCAATGGACTCACTTATTTTTTTTAATTTTGATGAAGTTAAAGTTATTTAATTTTTCTCTTATTGCTTGTGCTTTCTGTATTAGATCTAAGAAACCATCCCCAATCCAAGGTCCTGGTATTTATTCTTAGGTATTTCTCTAGGTGTTTTATCAATTTACTTCTTACATTTGTGAACAAGAAGGGGCCACATGCTAATCTGATGAGCCCAGGGAAGGCCTACATGGTGACCTTGCAAACTCAGAGACCTAAGGTAACCACAAAGGATGGTCTGAAATTAAAACTTTTTAATGAAAAAACCATTTATGGTGGGTAGTCATGCCTAGGCCAGTATCTTCCCTGAAAAAGATCAATCTTTACCTTAATTTAACTTATTGTCTTTTTGCATCTAAGATAACATATCTAACATACTATTGGAGTGTCAAAGTAATTTCCCTTTTTCCAGACCCCTCAAAGCACAGGCACCACTCTGCAGAGACCATAAGTCCCCTTATTGTTATTGAGTTAACTAGAGGCCCAGTGTACAAAATTCGTGCATCAGTCCCTAGGCCTGGCCAGTGATCAGGGCCAATTGGGGCAAGGCTGATCAGGGCCAGGCTGGAGAGGACGTGATGGTCGCTGGGCCGGGCACAGAAGGAATGGACACCACGCAGTTCCCGGACTCCCCCCCCAACTCCTTCCCTTGCCACTGCACCGCCACAGCAGCGGGCCGATCAGGAGGGAAGGATGGAGCATGGGAGGGTGGCTGCCGGCGCCGAGGAGGGAGCTGGCCCTTTGCCCCCCCTGGGAAAGGGGCCACATCTGCCAGCACCCACCCCTTGTTCCCTGTCCCAGAGCGATCAGGTGATTGGGGCCTGCTGGCCAGGGGGAGGGACTGCAGGAGGTTTGCCGGCTGGGGGAAGTTGGCTGTGGGAGTGCACTGACCACCAGGGGGGAGCTCCTGCATTGAGCGTCTGCCCCCTGGTGGTCAGTGCGCCTCAGAGCCACCGTTCCAGTCGTTCTGGTCACTTAGGCTTTTACATATATAGATTGTTGACTATTAACTATCCTGCACCCATCTAAGTAAAACAAGTAGGTGTTTATATTTTTTTAACTTTTTATCCAATCCCAGGGGTCTCCCCCCTTTTCTTTCTTCCACCTCCTTAATCTATCACCAGTGGATTTCATGTAACCCACTTATGCCTCGTCTCCTCCTTTGTTGGTGATGTATAAAACAAGGTGCAAGACTGCCGCTCTCCGGAGCACTAGCTCAGCCCCTTGAAATCCTGCTGCCCAGCATTTGTTGACAGTTTGGCCCAAATAAACCCACAAAAATTCTTTAGATTTGATTTTTTCTTATGTTGACAAATAAATAGTCAATTAACACATATTTCATATGTTATATTTATTATATACTGTACTCATACAATAAAGTAAGCTGTAGAAAAGAAAAATTATTGAGAAACTCCAAGGAAAAGACAATACATATACAGCACTCTATGTATTTATTGAAAAGGTCATCCTAAAATCGACCCACACCATTCAAACTCCTGTTGTTCAAGAGTCAGCTGTATTCTGTCCACAACTAATTGTCTTGACACCTTTGTTGAAGATCAATACAAAGGCTTATTTCTGGACTCTAAATTCTATCTCATTGATCTATGTATCTATCCTTACACCAAAATTACAGAGTCCCAATTACTGTAGTTTTGTAGTTACTCTTTAATTGGAAAGTTTGCCTCTTCCAACTTTGTGTTTTTGTTTTTTTCAATATGTTTTAGCTTTTATGCTTGCTTTGCATTGTGATAAGAATTTTAGGATCAGCTTGACAATTTCTATAATAGAAGCTGTGATTTTGACAAGGACTGTGTTGATTCTATATATCAATTTGGGAATATTGCCATGTTAACAATTTTAAATATTCTCATCCATGAACATGGTTCACTTGCTTTTAGATCTTCTTTAATTTCTTAATTGTTTAAGCATGGTTCCTTTACTTCTTTGAACATATTTATACTCCTCTGAAGTCTTCGTCTGCTAGGTTCACACATCTGGGCCCCTCAAAGGCCCTTTCTATTTGCTTGCTTTCTATACCCGCGGACAGGTGATGCTGTCCTGAATCTATGCACCTCTTTTTCTTTTTTGGTTGAGGACTGGACATGATAGGTGACATATATACCAGTATAATCAGTCTGGTCACTGGCCTCTCCCTTTAGCGCTAGTTGATGTTTGCCTGTTGGCTTGTGCATTTCTCTAGTCTCCTGGCTGGATGAGTCCCTGGCTCCTCCCAGGGCTCAGCCTTGGATGTGAGGCATGGGCATCTCTGACCACAGGAATGACTGTGGTCCGAGGGCTCTCGTTGACTCCCTCTGTCTCCCTGCTAAGCTTCTGGCTTGTTGCTGGCTCTTTCACTTGCTTGATTTCTTTGTTGTTTTCTACAACACCTCAAGGTATAATTTGCTTCACCCTTTGAAACAAGAAAAACCCATTTTCTTTGCAGAGACAGGTATCACCAGTCTCTGAGGCTTGTAACTACTCAGGAGGAGGGCTCTCCTCAGCTCCTCTTGTTTGCTTCTCTCTGCTAATCTTCCAGCGGCTCTGTTTTGCTTGTTACTACTACTGTCATCAAATTGCCAGCCTCCTTACTAGTATAATTGCTCACCTCCGGAGCCTCTGTTGTTTTCAACAACACTCTTAGGTGTGAACTTCCTAATGTTCTACTCCCAGGAACTAACCAGCCCCTATAGGGAGAGCTGGAAGCCTTCTGTCCTTACAACCTACCTCTCCCCTGGGAAAGACACTGTGCTCCTGCGCTGGGCTGAGGCTGAGGGCCGCAGTCTGCTGCTTCTGGGTGATACCTTCTTCCAGCAGGGGGGTGGGGAACCTTCTTTCTGCCAAGGGCCATTTGGATATTTATAACATCATTCGTGGGCCATATAAAATTATCAACTTAAACATTAGCCTGTTATATTTGGTCAAACATTTAATTAACTCACCCTTAATGCCTTGGCAGGAACAGACCAAATGATTCCAAGGGCCTTATACGGCCCGTGGGCTAGATGTTCCCCACCCACCCCTGAATCTAGCAGGACATAGGGTGGGGTGGTAGTCTTGGTCTTCTCCCTGTGGAACTTCTGCCCTACAAGTGGGGCTGGGAGAGGGAGCCCTGTTCTCGTGGATGAACTTGCCTGGAGCAGAACTTATGCAACATGGAGCTGGGTATGGGGAGCATGAGAGATCCCAGTGGCCTGCCCCTCCTGGGTGGAACCACTGCTGTAGACGGGAGCTGGGAGGGAGGCAGCCCTGTTGGCTGCATCCACCCAGAGTGAGGCCCTGGCCTGCTGAGCTTGGGGGAGGAGGTAGAAGTGGGTCATGGCTCAAATGACACACACCCTCCTGTTCTTACTGAGATTTTGCTATTTTTCTTGAATAAATATTTTTCTATTTGCTGTATGACCACAGAACAACTTCCAGAGATTAAAAATTGTTCAATGACATATATAATTTTTTTTCAGTTCAATAATAGTTTCGCTGGAGAGTTTTCCCCAAACTCCTCACACTCCTCATTCTAGAATTCTGACTCTTATTTTTTTCTTAGGCACTGAAATTTGAGGGTTTTTATGAAGGAGTTGCAGGTGGAGAGAGCATGTGCCTCCCAGCAAATGGGAGGATAGGGCAGGGGGTTGCAGGAAGGAGGCCTTGACTAGAGCAAAAGGATCCAGCACTGGGAAGAGGGCCAAGGACACAGGCCACTTACTAAGGATGTCCTTGGGGCTGAAGTATTAGTACCAACTTACTCATGGCCGCCCAGACAAATAACCTGTGTGTCGTCCTTGGCCCCTGCACGCTAGAGATTATAAATGCCTACCCCAGACAGTAGAAAATTAGGCCACAAAGCTGACACTATGTGACAAAAGACTGGTATTTTTCTTTCAGTTCAGTAGGGTTTCTTTCAGTCTATATGTGGTCTTAGGGGGATGGTGAATTATTGATTAGAAAAATTAAATTAAATATAAAATAACTTGACAAACACCATAACACGATTTTAGGAAAGTCTTCTAATGTAAAGCATTAAGTGTGTTGTTGTGAAATCTTATTAAATATTACTACTCTGGGAAGCACAATCTATTTTAGGTGTACCCCAAAAAAAGTATGCATAGAAACAAGGAACAGAAATTATATTTTCTGACTCAAATACGTTTCAGTTCCATGAGTGGGCATTTCTTGCTTGCTCACACATCTGTTCCATTAGTAATGTTTGAAAAACCTGACTGACTTAAATTTTTAGGGTTGACTGGGGTTAAGGTTGGATAAAAATGAAACTCATATAAGATTGAAAAGGTTTTATTCTTTTCATTCATACAGATAGTCAACAGGTACATGAATACGTATAGATGGCCAGCTGGTACATGAAAAGGTGCTCAACACAATGCAAGTCAAAACCACAATATGTTATCACTTCACATCAGTTAGTGCTATTATAAAAAAAAAACACTAGAAATAATGTTGGCGAGGACATGGAGAAAAAGGAACCCTTTGTGCACTGTTGGTAGGACTTTAAATTGTGCAACCTATGGAAAACAGTATATAGGTTCCTCAAAAAAAAAAAAATAGAACTACCATAATTCAGCAATTCCACATCTGGGCCTTTATCCAAAGAAAACAAAAACAATAATTCAAAAAGATAAATGCATCCCTATGTTTATTGTAGCATTTATAATAGCCAAGATATGGAAATAACCTTAGTGTCCAAACAGATGAATAAATAAAGAAGATGTGATGTATATACAATGGAATATTATTAAGCAACTAGAGGCCCAGTGCACAAAAATTTGTGCACTTGGGGGGGTCCCTCAGCCCGGCCTGTGCCCTCTCACAGTCTGGGACCCCTCAGGGGATGACCACCTGCTGGCTTAGGCCCGCTCCCTGGGGGATTGGGCCTAAGCTGGCAGTCAGACATCCCTCTGGCAGCCTGGGAGCCCTCGGGGGATGTTCACTTGCCAGCGGGGAGCAGGCCTAAGTTACAATCAGACATCCTTAGCACTGCTGAGGAGGCGGGAGAGGCTCCCACCACCACCGTTGTACTGGCAACTGTCAGCCTGGCTTGTGGCTGAGCAGAGCTCCCCCTGTGGGAACGCACTGACCACCAGGGGGCAGCTCCTGCATTGAGCATCTGCCCGCTGGTGGTCAGTGTGTGTCATAGTGACCAGTCATTCCCAGTCGTTCTGCTGTTGGGTTAATTTGCATATTATCCTTTTATTATATAGGAGTGCCTGGCCAGCCTGGGTGAGGGGCTGATGGCTGTTTGCAGGCTGGCCACAGCCCTTTCAGGATAGGGGTCCTGCCGGGGTGCCTGGCCAGTCTGGTGAGGGGCTGAGGGCTGTTTTCAGGCTGGCTAAGTCCCCCAGCAGGTACCCTCACCTCATGAGGGCGTGGCCAGTTGGGTGAGGGGCTGATGGCTGCTTGCAGGCTGGCCAAGCCCCCTAGCAGGGACCCTCACCCCATGAGGGTGTGGCAATCCTGGGTGAGGGGCTGATGGCTGTTTGCAGGCTGGCCACGGCCCCCAGCCACCCAAGCTCCCAGTGGAGGCTGGCTGGAAGCAGGTATCTGGGAGTTATTTAGCTTCTATAATTGAAACTTTGTTGCCTTTCGCAGAGGCCACAGCCGGCCAGGGCAGGCGGGAAGTATGGCTTCCTCCATCGCCAGGGCAACCAAGCCTCCTGCTTGCTCCAGCTCTGTGGCTGCCAGCCGCCATCTTGGTTGAGTTAATTTGCATATAGTCACTCTGATTGGCTGGTGGGCGTGGCTTGGGGCATAGCAAAGGTACGGTCAATTAGCATCTTTGTCTTTTATTAGTGTAGATAGAAAAGAATGAAATCTTGCCATTTGTGACAACATGGCTGGACCTTGAGGGCATTATGCTAAGTGAAATAAGTCAGACAGAGAAAGACAAGTACTGTATGATATCACTTGTGTGTGGAAAGTAAATACATATATAGCGTGTCTCAAAAATGTATACACACTTTGAATAATTATTCATTCCAATGGGTTAAATCTAAAAAGAAAGTAACATCATATGAGCTATCAAAAAAATGTATACACATTTTTTGGGACACCCTGCATATAACCAAATTCATAGATATAGAGAACAGGTTGGTGTTTGCCAGAGTCAGGGGGTTGAGTGGTGGGATAAATGTGTAAACTAGATTTTTATTTTAGTTCAAATAAATCATATTTATTTTTAACATTAAAAAATAAAAAGTTTTTAACTTAACCTATTTTTGTAATTGTTAACACAGTTTGCTGCAAAATGTGATTGTCAAGTAGGAATTGAAGAAAGGAGTGATTGACTAAAATTATCTACACTCTTTGTCTTTTGAATCTGCGGGTCCAGAAGCCCAGGTCCCACCTCTCCAAAGGGGGACTCTTTGATTTGAGTCAAAGACAAAATGGATTCTGAGGAGTGTATGGGAACCACTAGATGAGTGAGGATAAATGAAAACAAAATTTATAAAAGGACCTGAGTTTATAAAGAACTCTGGTTTTCCAAAGATAATATGTATCCTGTGGGAACTTTAATAATGAAGGTAAAGATTAAAAACACCAGTAGGGTAAGTGGATGCTGCACGGACATGCTCCTAGGACCAAACTGGAATTACAACTAAAATATAGAAAAACTTCCTGACTAATCAACAGAAGACTCACTGGAAAGAACCCTGATAACCGAGGACAGAAAATGGAGACTGCATAGAGACTGGTAGGAGGGATGGATGAACAAAAGGGCTGGCCAGGCTCTGATAGACAGCAACTGAAGTTCCAGAGAGATATCTCAGCTGTGGGGGATTGCCACTGAGAACTCTGAAGTCTAATCCCCAAGCTGGGCCCCCCAGAAGAGAGCACCAGAACTGAGAAGGGTACCCACATAACATTTGGCTGTGAAAAGCAATGGGGTTGCTATCTGCCAGGGAGAGATGGCTGGAAATGCAGGCACCTTCTTAAAAGGCCAACACACAAAATTCCTGTGGAGCCACTTACTTTGTGCTCCAGCAGAGGGAGGGCAGAGTGGACTGGAGCTGTGTGTGCAAAAGCCAGGATTGGGGGCTCTGGGGTTAGAACTCAGACACCCTGGTTTCCTATGCTGAGTCATTCCCTCAGTTGCAGAGGTCATCTTTCTCACGCAGACATTTTCTATACTGGTGGCTTTGCCTGAGGGGAAGACAGGTGACCCACACTATGGGAAAGCACCTTGCCCCATGGTACAGTGTTTCTGAGGCCCATTAAGAGACTGTGAATAACAATTAGCCTCCAGGCAGAAGCAATTGCCCCACCTTATTGAAAAAAAGTCCCGCCATACCTGTGGACAATTGCCTAAGGGCTATTCAAGATGAATCCTATCAGTCTGTAGGCAGAGGCAGTCTCTGGAGGCTTTAAGTCTTTGCCTGATCTAATTAGTCAGAAACAGCATTTGACACTGTCCTGCACTGGAGATTGAAAGGTGTAGCAGATCTACCTAATACATACTCACAGATCTCAACAGGCAGCTAAAAGAGGAGAAAAAGAAACAACCCCCCAAATGAAAGAATGAGAGAATTCTCCAGAAGAAGAGATAAATTAAATGGAGATAAGAAATTCATCTGATATGGAGTACAGATTAATGAAGATAGAGATGCTTAACAGCATGAGAAAATATATAGTAAATATGAAAACAGAAATAAAGAATGACATAGGACAAATAAAGAACACATCGGAAGAAATACACAGCAGATTAAGGGGAGCTGAGGATTGAATCAGTGAATTAGAAGACAGTGTTGAAAAAATTACTCAGTCAGAGAACCAAAAATAGAAAACAATTAAAAAGCTACTTGACAACTTAAGAAAATTGTGGGACAACATGAAATATAACAATATTTGCATCATAGGTGTGCCAGAAGAAGGAGAAAAGGATAGAGAACGTGTTTGAAAAAATAATGGCAGAAAACTTCCCTAACCTGGTGAAGAAAAAAGTCACACTAGTTCAGGAGGCACAGAGAACCCCAAGCAAGAAGAACCCAAACAGGCCCACACCTAGACACAACATAATTAAAATGCCAAAAATAAAAGACAAAGAGAATTTTAAAGGCAGCAAGAGAAAAGCAAACTGTTATCTACAAAAAAGCTCCCATAAGGCTGACAAGTGACTTCTCATCAGAAACTCTACAGATCAGAAGGGAATGGCATGAAGTACTCAATGTAATGGAAAGCAAGCATCTGAAACTAAGATTACTATATCAAGCAAGGCTATCATTCAAAATAGATGGTGAAATAAAGAGCCTCCCAGACAAAAAAAAAAAAAGACTAAAGGAGTAACCAGCAGCATTACAATAAATGCAAAAGGGACTATTGTAATGAGAAAAAATAGAGAGAGAAAAATAGGCATACAGAATTCAAATGGCAATAAATAAGTAGCTATCAATAATAACATGAAAGGTAAATGGGCTAAATACTCCAATCATAACACATAGCGTAGCTTGATGGATACAAAAATATAGTAAAATATATAGTAAATATGAAAACAGAAATAAAGAATGACATAGGACAAATAAAGAACACATTGGAAGAAATACACAGCAGACTAAGGGAGCTGAGGATTGAATCAGTGAATTAGAAGACAGGGCTGAAAAAACTACTCAATCAGAGAACCAAAAAGAGAAAACAATTAAAAACCCAACTATATGCTGTCTACAAGAGACCCACCTCAGAACAAAAGACTCACACAGAATGAGAGCGAGGTGATGGGAAAAAAAAGCTGGAGTATCAATGCTCATATCTGACAAAATAGACTTCCAAATGAAGATAACAAAGGTCACTACATAATACTAAAGGGATCAATCCAACAGGAGGATATAACACTGGTAAATATATATGCACCCAATATAGGAGCACCTAAATGTATAAAAAAACTTTTAGAGGACTTTAAGGGAGAGATAGACAACAATACAGTCACAGTAGGGGACTTTAACACCCCACTGACTTCACTGGATCTATCTTCCATAGAAAAAAATGAACAAGGAAGAAGTGACTCTAAAAGACACACTGGATCAGATGGATTTAACTGACATTTATAGAACATTTCACCTCAAAGCTGAAGAATACACATTCTTCTTAAATGCAAATGTGTCATTCACAAAGATAAGCCACATGTTAGGAAACAAAACAAGTCTCTATAAGTCCAAGAAAACTGAAATCATATCAAGCATCTTCTCAGGACGCAGTGGAATGAAATTAGAAATCAACTACAGTAAAAACACCCCAAAACATTCAAACTCATGGAGGTAAATAGTATGTTATTAAACAATTAATGGGTTACCAATGAGTCAAAGAAGAAATAAAAAACTTCCTAGAAACAAATGAAAATGAACACACAACAACTCCAAATCTATGGGAAACAGCAAAAGTAGTCCTGAGAGGGAAGTTTATAGCACTCCAGTCCTACCTAAAAAACAAGAAAAATAAATAAAAAACTATTTAACCCTACAACTTAAAGAACTAGAATGAGAACAACAAGAAAACTCAGAGTAAGTAGAAGAAGAAAATGATAAAGATTAGAGCAGAAATAAATGACAGAGAGATGACAAAAATAATGCAAAAGATCAATGAAACCAAGAAATGATTCTTTGAAAGTATAAAAAAGATTGAAGAAACATTAGCCAGACTCACCAAGAAACAGAGAGAGGACCCAAATAAATAAAATCAGAAACTTATGAGGAGAAGTAACCACTGACACTACAGAAATACAAAGGATTGTAGGAAAATACTATGAACAACTATATGCCAACGAGCTCAACAATGTGGATGAAATGGACAAATTTTTAGAAATATATAATCTTCCAAAACTGAATCAGGAAGAATCAAAAAACCTGAATAGGCCAATAACAACTGAGGAAATAGAAGCAGTAATCAAAAAACTCCCAGCAAACAAAAGCCTGGGTCCAGATGGCTTCACAGGGTAGTTTTACCAAACATTCAAAGAAGAACTAACACCTATAGTCCTCAAACTATTTCAAAAAATCCAAGAGATTCCCACTTCCAAACTCTTTTTATGAGGCCAGCATTATCCTAATTCCAAAACCAGATAAAGACACTACAAAGAAAGATAATTACAGGGCAATATCCTTGATGAACATAGATTATAAAATCATCAACAAAATATTAGCAAGTTGGATCCAGCAATATATTAAAAAGATCATACACCATGACCAAGTGGGATTTATTCCAGGCATGCAAGGTTGGTACAATATTCACAAATCAATAAACGTGATAAATCACACAAGCAAATTGAAAAACAAATATCACATGGTCATATTAATAGATGCAGAAAAAGCATTCGACAAAATCCAACACCCATTTTTTATAAAAAACTCTTAGTAAAGTGGGAATAGAGGGAGCATATCTCAACATGGTAAAGATCATATATGACAAACCTACAGTGAACATCATACTCAATGGGCAAAAATTAAAACCATTTCCCCTAAGGACAGAAGCAAGGCAGGGATGTCTGTTGTCACCACTCCTGTTCAACATAGCACTGGAAGTCCTAACCACAGCGATCAGACAAGAAGAAGAAATAAAATGCATCCGATTTGGAAAAGAGAAAGTAAAACCCCCATTATTCGCAGATGACATGATATTGTAATTGAAAACCTTAAAGACTCCACCAAAAAAATGACTATATTTAATAAATGAATTTGGCAATGTAGCAGGATACAAAATCAACACCCAAAAACTGATGGCATTTTTATACACCAATAATGACTTCTCAGAAAGAGAAACTAAAAAACAATCTCATTACCATTGCAACAACAACAAAAAATTAAGATACTTAGGGATAAACTTAGCCAAGGAGGTAAAGACCTGTACTCAGAGAACTACTTTGAATAAAAAGAGGGAGAAGAAGATATGAACAAGTGGAAGACTATTCCGTGATCATGGATTGCTAGAATCAGCATCATTAAAATGTTCATACTACCTAAGGAAATCTACAGATTCAATGCCATCCCTATTAAATACCAATGGCATATTTCACAGATCTAGAACAAATCCCCCCAAAATTTATATGGAACCAAAAAAGTCCCCAAATAGCTGCAGCAATCTTGATAAGGAAGAACAAAGTTGGAGGAATCACAATGTCATGTATCAAGTTATAATACAAAGCCACTGTAATCAAAACAGCCTGGTACTGGCACAAGAACAGGCATCTGTACTAATAAAAGGGTAATATGCTAATTAGACCAGACATCTTCCAGATGACCCTCCAGACGTCCTTCCAGAGAAAGCCACGGTGGTGGGGCTGAGGCAGAGGCAGTTAAGGGCAATCAGGCCAGCAGGGGAGAGCAGTTAAGGGATCAGGCCGGCAGGCAGAGGTGGTTAGGGGTGATCAGGCAGGCAAGCAGAGGCAGTTAGGGGTATCAGGCAGGCAGGCAGAATGGTTAGGGGTCATCAGGCAGGCAGGCAGGAGAGCAATTAGGAGCCAGCAGTCCCGGATTGCAATAGGGATGTCCTGGATTGTAGAGGGTGAAGGCTGCATTGAGGGACACCCCCCATGCACAAATTTCATGCACCAGGCCTCTAGTCTATATATATAAAAGCCTAAGTGACTGTTCAACTGGTCGACCATTTGACTGGTTGCTATGATGTGCACTGACCACCAGGGGGCAGACGCTTAATGAAGAAGCTGCCCCTGGTAGTCAGTGTGCTCCCACAGTGGGAGTGCCACTCAGCTGACTGAGGGGCACCAGACTCAGGGCTCACAGCTGGCCGCCACAGCCTGGAGACCACAGCGGAGTGGCAGCAAACCTACCGAGAGGTGTTGGTGGCAGCAGGCGCAACAGGGCCGGGATGAGCAGGAGCGGCAGGTGTCGTTGGACTGCCGGTTTCAGCCTGATCCCCGCAGGCCACTCCAAGGGAGCCCACTGGTGCACAAATCCGTGCACTGGGTCTCTAGTATAAATCATAACAGAACAGAAAACCCAGAAATCGACCCAAGTCATTGCACTCAACTAATATTTGACAAAAGGGGCATCAGTATACAATGGAATCAAGACAGTCTCTTCAATAAATGGTGCTGGAAAAATTGGACAGATCCATGCAAAAAATGAATTAGACCACCAACTTACACCATACACAAGAATAAACTCAAAATGGATAAAAGACCTAAATGTAAGTCAGGAAGCCATAAAAATCCTAGAAGAAACCATAGGCAGCAAAATCTCAGACATGTCTCATAGCAATATATTTATGGCTACATGTCCTACAGCAAAGGAAACTAAGGAGAAAATAAATGAATGAGACTACATCAAAATAAAAAGCTTCTGCACAGAAAAAGAAATCATCAACAAAACAAAAAGGGAGCCCACTGTATGTGCCCTTTATCAGGGTTAATCTCCAAAATATACAAGGAACTCATACAACTTAACAAAAGGAAGAAAACAGTCCAATTAAAAATGGGCAAAGGACCTAAATAGACACTTCTCCAAAGTGGACATACAGATGGCCAAGAGACACATGAAAACATGCTCCAAGTCACTGATCATCAGAGAAATGCAAGTTAAAATGACAATGAGGTACCATCTCACACCTGTCAGAATGGCTACCATCAACAAATCACCAAATGACAAGTGCTGTCGAGGATGTGGAGAAAAGGGAACCCTAGTGCACTGCTGGTGGAAATGCAGACTGGTGCAGCCACTGTGGAAAACAGTATGGAATTTCCTCAAAAAATTAAATATAGAACTGCCATTTGACCCAGTGATCCCACTTCTAGGAAACACCAATCAGAAAGAATGTATGACCCCTATGTTCATAGCAGCATGATTTACAATAGCTAAGATCTGGAAAGAGCCCAAGTGCCCATCAGTAGATGAGTGGATAAAAAGCTGTGGTACATTTATACCATGGAATACTATGCAGCAGTAAAAAAGAAGGACCTCTTACCCTTTGAGACAGCATGGAGGGACCTGGAGAGTATCGTGCTAAGAGAAATAAGCCAGTCAGAGAAAGACAAGTATCCCACGATCTCAGTCATATGTAGAATCTAAGTAAGAAAATAAACAGATGAACCAAGTGAATCCAGAGATATGGAAGCAGGGAACAGAGTGAGGAATCTGGGAGGGGGGTGGAGGAGGGTGGGTGGGTGGGTGGGACGTAATCAACTAAAGATCTTGTATGCATATATGCATAACCCATAGATGCAGACAGGGGCGGGGTGAGGGCCTGGGGCAGGGAGCAGGGTGGGCTGAATTGCTCTGGCTTGGACTTAGACTGCTCTGTGTTGAATAGAGTGTGCACCCTGGACTTGTTACTGATGTTAGGGAAAAAGCGTTTAGGTTTTCACTGTTGACTGAGGGTGATGTTAGCTTTTCATTTATGGCCTTTGTTAACTTGAGGCCATTTCCTCCTATTTTTTTCTAGTTTTCTTTTTTTTCATTTATAATTTTTGAGAGTGAGAGAGAGAGAGAGAGAGAGAGAGAGAGAGGTGTTGTCCCACTTATTTATTCACTCCTTGGTTGTTTCTTGTATGTTCCCTAACCCGGGATCAAACCCACAACCTTGGCCTATCAGGACGATGCTCTAACCAACTGAGCTATCTGGCCAGGGCCTCTTCCTAGTTTTTTTTTTTGTTTTGTTTTTGTTTTTGTTTTTTTTTTTGTGTGTGTGTGTGTGTGTGTGTGTGTGTGTGTGTGTTTATCATGAAAGGATGTTAAATTTGTTTTATTTTTATCCTCATCCTAGGAGTGAGGATATTTTTCCATTGATTTTTAGAGAGAGAAGAAGGGAGTGAAGAGGAAGAGAGAGAGAGAGGAGCACGGATGTGACAGAAACACATTGATTGGTTGCCTCCCACACATGCACCTCACCTGTGGTGGTGGGGGTGGGATGGAACCTGCAATCCAGGTATGTGCCCTTGACCAAGAATCAAACCAATGACCCTCTGGTGTGCAGGCCAACATTCCAATCACTGAGCCACATCGGCCAGGGCAAGAATGTTAAATTTTGTTCAATGCTTTTTCTGCACTTTTAAAAGATGATCATCTGATTTTTTCCTTCATTTTCTTAATGTGGTCTATCACTTTATTGATTTGCATATGATGAACCATCCTGCATCTGTGGATAAATCCTGCCTGATCGCCGTGTCTCATCCTTCTGCTTTGCTCTTAAATTCAGGAGGCTAGTGTTTTGTTGAGAACTTTTGCGTCTAAGACCACGAGGGAGGCTAGTCTGTCCTTTTCTTTTCTTGTGGGTGTCACTTCCTGCTTTTGGTTTCAGGGCAATGCTGGCCTTGTACAATGAGTTATAAAGTACTCTCTCCTCCTTAGTTTTTGGAAGAATTTGAGAAAGATAAGTGCTAATTCTTTTAAAGTATTTGGTAGAATTCACCAGTGCAGCCATCTGATATTGGGTTTTCTTTTGGGGGAGGCTTTTGATAACCTATTCAATGTGTTTACTCATTATTGGTCTGTTCAGGTTTTCTGTTTCTTCATGATTCAATCTTGGTAGGTTATATGTTTCTAGGAATGTATTCATTTCTTCTAGACTATGCAACGTGTTAGCGTATATTTGTTTATAGTAGTCTCTTATAAACCTTTGAATCTCTGTGGCTTCAGTTATAATGCATCCTCTTTTGTTTCTGATATTTTTTTGTCTTCTCTCTTTTTTCTTAGGCTAGCTAAAGGTCTGTCAATTTTGTTGATTCTTTCCCCCCAACAAAAGCAGCCCTGCCTGGCCAGTGTGGCTCAGTGATTGATTGTCGACCTATGGACCAGGAGGTCACTGTTTGATTCCTGGTGGGGGCACACGCCCAGGACTCAGACTTGCCCAAGTTGCAGACTCCCCCGGGTTGTGGGTTGCAGCCAATCAATGATTCTCTCTTACCATTGATGTGCCTAACAATTCCTCCCTCTTCCTTCCTCTCTGAAATCAATAAAAAAATAAAAATGAAAAAACAGCCTTTAGTTTTGTTGATTTTTAAATTTTTTTTTATTTCATTTGTTTCTGCTCTTATTTTCTTTCTTATTCTAACTTTGGGCTTAGTTTGTTCTTTTTCTCGTGCCAAGCAGGG
The DNA here is from genome assembly GCF_000147115.1 of Myotis lucifugus. Lineage (NCBI taxonomy): Eukaryota > Metazoa > Chordata > Mammalia > Chiroptera > Vespertilionidae > Myotis > Myotis lucifugus. Next base: position 100,817 of record NW_005871494.1, read on the forward strand.
CACTCCATGTGCTTAAGCTCAGTGACCGGGCCATGGTGTGCGTGTAACCAGGCCGGCCCACCTGGATGCCCCCCTGGGAGCTGACGTAGGAATCATGAACAAGGCCTCTCTTCCCGTTGGATTGTTTCTGCAGGAACATAGCCAAGGCTTCCAGAGCCATGCTTCTTGGCTCGCAGAGAAGCAGGTCCAAACTAGGAGGGAGTGAGGCCGGCAAAGAGGAGGAAAGAGAGAAGCATATGGCGGGAGCTGGGAGAAAGGCCCAAGAAAGAGAAAGCCATGTACACATCATCTAACCTGCGGGTCCTCTTAGTAGTAGCCATAGCCAAACTCCATTTCCACCTTGGCGCCCCAGTCCTGGGAGCCAACATTCCCCTCTCTCTCGCTCTCTCTCTCTCTTGATCTTAAGCCATTTTGAGTTAGGTTTGGAAGTACTGAACACTGTGGTACTCTATTTTGTTACTGTGAAACTAAAAGAGGTAACTTGTGTCAGATCCCTGACACCAGTGAATGTGTTTATTTTATTTATACCCCTCTAGATTCCACTTCCCTTTTTTCTAGCGTACATAACAACTTCTATATCTCCTTTCACTCAAGGCAGGGCACTTCCCTCTTTTTATTGCACTTAGAGCATCTACATAGCCCTTTGTTTATAAGAGGTACTAAGTATATGTTTATGAATATGTTCAGTTACTGGGCAAATGCCAGTGTGCAGGTAAGCTAGTTAGGGCCCTGTGAAGTGGGGGTATTGTAAAGCGGGTCATGTTATAGATGGAGACCCCGAGGAAGAAGAGGTGAAGTAACACAGGCAGGAAATAGTAGACGCTGGATTTGAACCCAGATCTCTTTGCTCTTAAATCCCTCACTCCCAGTTTTGTTCCTTAAGTTCCTGGGACCCTAGTGCGTGTACATGCCAACCCGAGAACAGTTTTCAGGATTAAGTGTACAGTTGCTTCAGAGCACGAGTAACTTATTTTCACAGTTTAAAACGCAAACTAAGCACTTTGTATTAGTTCAACAAATAGTACGAATGTTATCGTAACCTAAGCAAATGGGGACAGGGAGGTGTCGCCAGCGTGGGCCCTCCGTGATCAGTGTTCGTGCAGCCGCGCTTTATCTGGGGAAAGGCCCCGCCCGAGGCCAGGCCCGCTGCGGGGACCAGAGCAGCTGGAGGAAGAGACTGCGGGGTCACAGAAGAAACGCTCGGATGAGGTGATGGTCACATCGGTGCCCACATCCCACAGCTGCTCCCCGACAGCCGCTCAGAAACGGAGGAGGTTCCTGTGTGCTTGTCAGGCTTTGGGAGCATCATGTGAAAGCAGGTTACTTCTGTGAAACCCGGTAACTTCAGCCTTTGAAAAGGCTCTAGATACTGCAGACAAGGTGTGTCATCATTCATGAGCCGTTGGTAAGACGGCTACTGATGAACCTGGGTACATCTCACCAGCAAGGTGATTACTATGACATCTGGCGTCTACGCACTTACCACCAGAACTTTCCTCGGTGGATTCTTACATATTAAACAACCTTCCTTCCTCCCTCCTTCCCTCCCTCCCTCCCTCCCTCCCTCCCTCCCTCCCTCCCTCCCTCCTTCCCTCCCTCCCTCCCTCCCTCCCTCCCTCCCTCCCTTCCTTCCTTCCTTCCTTCCTTCCTTCCTTCCTTCCTTCCTTCCTTCCTTCCTCTCTTTCTTTTCCTCTTTTCTCTCTCTCTCTCTCTCTCTCTCTCTCTCTCTCTCTCTCTCTCTCTCCCCTGAGGTATAAGTGATTTTTTCAATTAATTTATATTTGAGGTAGAATTGAAACAACCTTGTTATTTTTCAAGGAGGGTGGCCTAAGTCAGGTACTTGTTAGCCGATGCAATGTTTGCATTCCCGCTGGGTGGAGAGCAGCACCCCGAGTGTGACCTGGCGTGTCTTTGTCTCGGGGTGTGCTCTGTTCCCTAGCACATCTCCGAGGCGTGAACAGTGGGGGCCTCTGGAGGAGCAGAGCGTCCAGGGAAACTTCTACAAAGCGCTTCCCAAGGTCTCCGCGTTCACGTGGAAACGGAAGTGCTTCATGTAATCAAACCAGGGGCGTCATCATTACAACTCTCCCCCACGGTCCTTGTTCAGCGTGTATGTGTGTGTGTCTGTGTGTGTGTGCACGCATGCATGTGCGTATGTGTACCATGTGCATGTGGGTATATGTGTGTTGTGTGTGCATGTGTGCATGCACATATATGTGAATGTATGCGTGAATGTGTGTGTACGTATGTGGGTGATGTCTGCTGTGCACCAGGCAGTACTAAGCCCTGGGGACACAGGACCCGCAAGGTCTCTGTCCCCAGAAGCTGATAGACAATCAGGCAGCCCGCTGACACACCTGCAGTTTGATTCCAGGCAGAAGCTGCACGTGCGGAGGGGCAGGCCCTGAGGGAAGGGGTGCGGCCGGGAGGCGTCTCTGAAGCAGACGTCAGGGTGGGAGCAAATGAAGCGTCATCACGAGGGGTCTGTGGGCAGATGTGGGCAAGAATGTCCTAAAGGGGGGGACAGAAGCACCTGGGCGTTCAAGCCGGGGTTGGTGGGTGAGTGGAGAGGCGAAGAGAGGCTAGATCAGGTCAGCTCATAAATCACAGTAAATACTTTGATTTTGTTATAAAACCAAGAAGAAGCCATAGGAAGATTTTAGTAAGGGGGAATTTCATCTGGCTTTTAACAAAATCCTCAAGCAAAATTCCATTTCACTGGATTGACCTTGATCTACTCATAAAATTGAGGCATCATGCACATACAATCAATACACAGCTCAGGTGCGTGTTTTAATTAACTTTGACAAATGTGTGTCAAGCTGCCTGCTGGGTAGCCCCACCGAGTGAACACAGAGGCATTCCCGCCCCGGCAGCCGCCATGTCCAGCACGTCTGCACTCTTCGGGGCACCATTCTGATCTCTGTCACCTTACGTTAGTTTCCCCTGTTTGTGCACTTGGCCAAGTGGGCACATTTACCCCCTATAATCGCAAGAGTGTACATATTTTCCTTGCCTCCAGGATTCGACTAAATATTTTATGCGCAGACATAGAAGTTGGTACACATGTTTTCACATGCATCAGTGTGTGTGTGTGTGTTCGAACTTCCATATACACAGCACATATGTGCACACATTTCGCGTAGGTGTGAGATATGACTGACTGCCATTGATTGAGCACCCATCTGGGTCAGCTACCGGGGGCTTGACATTTACTGTCTGATCCTCGCAATTCTTCATCTTCTGATGAGAAGTTGGAGACAGGAAAGACTAAACACGCGACTGCAGGAGCTCGCGGTGTGAGTGGCTGAGCAGGGTCAGTCCTGGAATGCCAACCGAGCCATCGGCGCCGGTGCTGCCGGCCCGGCCTGTGCAATGGCCCTGGGCTGCAGGGGGACCTGCTGGGAGGACACTGCAGTGCTGGGGCACTCGTGGTCGCCCTGCCAGCGCCGTGTCATTTTGGTGGCAGGCGGTTTAACGTCAGAGTAAGCCCTCACCTTCTGTAATTTGTTTATCGCAGGGGCCACTCCCTCCACAGCATGGGATGATGCCCCAGGATGGGTTTTGGTCACACTGGCGAAGTGACAAACCACACGAAAGGGGAACCAGCCCCCACCAGGTGCCCATGGGCGTGGCAGAGCCCATCTGCAGCCCCAGTCACCGTCACTCTTCTTCACCCTGGGTGCTGAGGAGACACGCCTGGCAGATGGTGGCACTCCATAAAGCCTGTGAGTGAGGGAATGTACGTGAGGGATGAGCCCTCCTATGGGTCCCACATTTAGCCAGTTGACAGCCCCGCCCTCAGGCCTCACTGCCCCAGCCGATTGGTGATGGCTAGGGAATGCTTTCCCCACTAAAGATCTCACATTGCCCCTGCATTACAGCCCCTGCTCCGGGGGAAGGCACTTCCTTGTGTGGGACGACGGGGTTGCTCAAGGCCAGGCGTCAGCAGCTAGGTGGGGGAGTGAGAGGAGCTCACTGGAGCCCAGGACCCGAGGGGGGGTGGACGGTTCTGGCCTGGGATTGCCCTCCTTCAACCCTACAGAGCCGCATGGCCTTGGGACCCTTGATCCAGTCCTCTGAGCTTCTGTATCTTCAAGGAGAAGATGGAAGCAATAATGATAACCGGTATTATTGAAATTCTGTGTCACATGCTCTGCGGGGGACTGTGCATACCTTTTCTTCTTTAATGTTTGGGTGTCCTTACGATGGTCCCACTTCACAGATGAGAAAACTGAGGCGGAGAGGGGATGTCAAACTTGCCCAAGATGATACAACCAGGCAGGAGAGCTGGGACCCAGCATGAGCCTGACTCCAAATCTGCCTGTGCACACCCTGCACTCCCACCGGCTACAAATTCTCAAACTTCGCCAAATTTTGCCTCTGAAGAGAAGAGAGACTTTGCAACTGATACAGTCCAACTTCGCTTTCCATGCAAAGCTCCGGTATACATTTCATAAAGTTTGTTCAAAATGAGGAAAAGCTTCCCCTGAAAACGTCCCTGCGCTTAGCCTCTCACGCCCAGCAGAGGGCAGTGCGGTCTCGGGCGGGAGCCTGTTCACCCTGGGCGGGGCACTGAGTCTCACAGCTTCCAGAACCAGCCAGTGCCAGCTGGCCAGGGCTGCCCCTGAGAGGGCCCTGCGGGTGCACGGCAATAGATTCAGATGAAATGCCATCTCATCAAGAGGCACAGTTTCGATGTTGCTCCTTGGGAGGTACGAGACATGTTTCTGTTAAATGGAGCTCTCATTTCATGCACAGAAAGGTGACAAAGGTCTGTGCCTCCTCTTGGCTCTGTTTACACAAGTTCCTAGCAGGCCTGTGGTGGAAGCCATTTGCCCTTCCCTGGGCTGAGGCAGAAGCTGACAGGGCACCGGGAGCACCCTCCCAGCATGGCGAGGCTCAAATTCTTGGAAATGATCAATTTACACATTGGGCAGCTCTCAGGTGGCTTTAAGACCGTACACATTTTCTAGGTTATTCCCTTTTACCTTACAGGCGACTAGGATTGGGAGCTGAGTGCCGGGTTATCGCAGTAACTAGCAGTGGCTGTCGGTGACGAAGCTACTCTGCAAGTGACCTCGGCCGCAGCCCCTGGCCACACCGCCCGGGTTCTCTGGAGACCAGCTCATTCCCAGCAATGCCTCCGTCGGTTCCAGGTTCATTGTAGTGAACGAGGCAAACTTCTGAGCACTCCCCATATTAGAGCATTAATCAACCAAAGAAATTCACGCCCTGGCCAGTTAGCTCAGTTGGTTGAACGTGTCCTTTGCACCCAAAGGTCATTGTTTCAGTTCCTGGTCAGGGCACACTCCCAGGTTGCAGGCTTGATCTGGGTCAGGGTGCATACAGGAGGCAACCTCATGCTTCTCTCTCACATCAATCTTTCTCCCTCTCACTTCCTCTTTATTATATCTCTTATATAATAAAAGTCTAATATGCTAAGTGTCCAACTGTTTGTTTGACTGTCTAATATGCTAAGTGTCCGACTGTTTGTTTGACTGTTTGACCAGTCACTATGACCACCAGGGGCTAGACGCTCCGACCGGTAGGTTACCTTGATGCTGGGATCCCAATCGGGACTGGGCAAGATGGGCCAGACACGCCCTGGAGCCCTCCTGCAATCCCTCCCCAGCCCCAATCGTGCACCAGTGGGGTCCCTTGGCCTGGTTTGTACCCTCTTGCAACCTGGGACCCCTCGGGGGATGTCTGAGAGCTGGTTTCGGCCTGATCTCCACAGGCTAGGCCGAGGGACCCCACCAGTGCATGAATCCGTGCACCGGGCCTCTAGTATATATATATTTAAATAGAAGCAATTCACAGAAGCTATAGAATAAAAACCATTTGGGCACTAATCATGCTGAGTGCTTTTTAAGTGCTTTATCTGTATGAACACACTCAATCCTCACCAGGACACTGCTCCCCCCGCCCCCCCGCCCCCCGCCCTTGCACTAGCGGCTTTGCTGGAGCTCACGGAACTGCAGGGCCTCGCAGGGCCGGCCTAGACGTCTGCCTGCAGGGCCGAGCTCGCCTTCTGCCCGCTTCACCCGGGTGGCCCACTGGCGAGGCTGCTGAGCTGGCGTGCGGGCACCTGCAGGAGGAACCGTCATCCCTGGCTTCATCTGTGCGGGCCCAGAGCCTGAGCATTGAGTACTGCGGCGCACAGGCCCGCAGTGCCTCCGCATGGCCGCCTGTCGGATCTGGGGTAACTCTGAGTGTGGGCTCCACCGACACTGTCTCCTGCGGGGCGGTCCAGCGGCTTGGAGGGGTGCCGGCCCGCCCACGCCTGGACCCCGCTTCCTCCCCCCACCCCCTGCCCCCCGGCTTCCCGCTGCACCGCCCCTGCCAGGCTCCTGCTGGGCTGGGCTCCGGCCTGCCTCTGGGGGAGGAGGGGATACCACAGGTTGGTTGGGGACAACATAATCCCCTCTCTGGGATGAGAGCCAGCACCTGTTCCATGAATAACAGCCCGAAGGAGATGAGCAGGGTCTGCATGCCCTCTCTGCAAGGAGCCCGTCCGCCCTTCCTGCACCCGCACAGGCTAGGGCGTCCCTGACCAGCTCCCCTGGGGCGGTCCTGCCTGGGCAGGCGCATCAGGAATGGTGAGTTCCTTCCCCAGGCTCTGCACGTGGTTGGCTCATGACATTGACTGACGGTTCACCATGTGCCGAGCCAGGCTGCTGGAGGGACCGCAGGGGTTGCGGGGGGTGGGGGGGGGGGAGACCCCGCTCGGCTTCCACCCAGGCTGCCCTGGGCAGGTCCTGGATTTGCAACTACTTCTCCCCGACCTGCTCTGTCAGCTTCAGGAAGGCTGAGTTCCTCTTCTTCTTCACGCCTCACCCCTCCGGCAATGATGTGGCGGGAAGTCCCAGCCCAGCGAAGGGCAAAGCAGAGAAAACAACTGCGAAGGGCGAGGACCTCCCACAGTGGGACCTTCCCTCCACTAGCCTGTCACTAGCCACGTGGCTCATTTTTATTTTTTCAATATATTTTATTGATTTTTTACAGAGAGGAAGGGAGAGGGATAGAGAGTTAGAAACATCGATGAGAGAGAAACATCGATCAGCTGCCTCCTGCACACCCCCCACTGGGGATGTGCCCGCAACCAAGGTACATGCCCTTGACCAGAATTTAACCTGGGACCCTTCAGTCCGCAGGCCGACGCTCTATCCACTGAGCCAAACCGGTTAGGGCATAGCCTTGCGGTTTAGACCCCTTAGAGGGGGAACAGGAGGCGGAGAATAGTCTCATTCAATGCCCATGCGTGCCCTGCACATCCACTCCCTTAAGCATTAAGCCCTCAGGACACGGAGGTTGTGGCCGCATCAAACAATCTTAGGAACAAAGCCTGAGTTCTGGTCCACCTAGAGCTAATACTTAGGCCTCAGTTGTGTTTCAGCTCCAGGCCCAGAAAAGCAGCCAGACCAGACCAGTGATGACGTGGCTGCGCTGCCCAATGCCCCTGCCCTGTGCCCACCAAGCAGTGGAGACCATGCCCTGGAAGAGCCCCCGGGGGAGCTGGTGGATGCTCTGTGGGGGCTCCCTGCACCTCCCCGAAATCCTGCCTTAGAAAACAGGCGCAAACACCTAAGGCAAGGGCCAGGGCATGTGCTCTCTATCAAGTACGCCTGCGCCTCTCCCGATTTATTCCAATTTCACAGCACTCCCTGTTTGTTGACTGACCAGCTTGCAAAAGCCACTTTGGCACGTCCCTCAGCTCACCCTCCCAGCAAGCCTGCTGATTGGTCTCGTTCCCGCCTCTCGCCCTCTGCACAGTGGGGGGTCTGCTTCATTCGGCTGCGTGGAGACCACTGGAAGGGCCACGGGAAGTTTTTGCTTGTTGGACGCTTTTCCAGCCGCATAGATCTCATGGACGGGACCCTCATGCAGATGATGTCATACTTACCGCGACATCCAGCAATCACTGTTACCCGTCAGGGCAATGCGCTTGTGTTGAGTTTGCCATAACCACGTGTGGGTCGGTCATTTACTGGCGTCAGGTTTGGGTCCCCCATGCACCATATGGTTCCAGCACCCTGGGCGTGTTCATCGAGCCTGGCTGAGCTTAGCCAAGGGGGCTGAGCTTAGCCAAGGGGCCCTTGGAGACCTGGCGAAGGCGAGGGCGCTGCAGCACCTCTCGGCCCTTTGGGCTCACACCACTGATACCTCTGACCCTGATGACGATGTCAATTCGGTTCCACGGGTACCTGGCAGTTACCAGCTTTTATTGCCATCCTGGCCATCTGAGTCTCAATTCTGCGCATCTGCCTGTGCTAGTGCTTAGCTTTCTCATAGGTCAGCTTCCTCCTGGCTTTTCAAAGCGTCCTCGGGGCAAACGTCTTTCTCAGGAGCTTGCTCTTCAGCTCTGGGAAACTCCTTCGCCTTGCCTTAGGGCAGCGGTTCTCAACCTGTGGGTCGCGACCCCTTTGGCGGTCGCCTAAGACCATCCTGCATATCAGATATTTACATGACGATTCATAACACTAGCAACATTACAGTTATGAAGTAGCAACGAAAATAATTTTACGGTTGGGTCACAACATGAGGAACTGTGTTTAAAGGACCAGAAGGTTGAGAACCACTGCCTTAGGGGTTTCGGCAGCAGAAACGACTTCCTCTCTTCCGCACCCTGGTGGTCCGGCCTGGATTCCGCCCTCAGGCGCGTTCTTTGCTTCTTTCTCCTAAGCTCCAAGGGCCCTCCTTTCGCCTTGTAACTGTTTCCTGAATCCGCACAGCCCAGCTGATGCCTCCTCTGCCTCTGACTCTCTAAATAAACGTTCTCTTGCAGCAGAGTCCTGGCTCTGAGTTCTTTCTTAGCTGAATTGAAGAGCCGAGGTCCAGCTCCACAGCTAACAGTAACACGCTGGCGATGTCTTTTACATCGTTTTTCTTTCTCCAGTAAAACATCTGTGCCTCATAGTTTTTAGAAATCAAATCAATGTATGCAAACAGTAAAACTGTTTTCTAAGTGCAGCCTGGAGAGATCAGCCAAAGGCCTTGCATGCATGCATATAAGCATCACCAATGGACACGGACACTAGGGGGCTGAGGGCACGAGCGGGGCCGGGGTGGGGGTTTGGAGGGATAAGGACACATATGTAATACCTTAATCAATAAAGGAAAAAAATGAAGAGAAAAAACACTCTTATTTCCAATGCGGGCTTTTCTGTGTACAATAGCCCCACCCCATCCATGGCTTTACTTTCTGTGGTTTCAGTTATCTGTGGCCAACCGTGGTCTGAAAATATGAAATGAAAAATTCCAGAAATAAACAATTGTGCGCCATTAAAAAAATAAAATAAAAAATAAAAGTGCAGCCTCAGGGGCTGCCTCCCTTCACTGTCTACAGTGAGCCCAGTGCGGCATGAGGGGTCTGGGCAGCGCTCACCTGCTGCCTGCAAGGTCCGGCGGGGGTTTGGGACAGCACCCAGCCTGTGCCCATGCCCCTCCGGGATTGCTGGTCCAGGCAGTTGGCTGGGCACATGTGCTCAGCTCTCCCTGCCCTCCTACCTCACCAGGACTTTCGGGGAGGGGATGACACTATAAGAGACCACGGTAGGCATGGCCCACAGACTAGAGCTTTCCAGAAGGTGTGCTCTTGCTCTGAGAGATAAACAAGAGGACCCTCCGTGAGCAGGGCCTGCAAAAAGGCTTCCTTTCTCTGGATGTTTATTCTAGTGAAACAAGTGCAAACAAGCAGTGTGAGAGGGAGAGAGAAGTTGTTCTTCATTCTGCTAGCAGTTATTTCCGTAGCTGCAAATAGGAAATAGGTTTTTGCCCTGTTTTTTGAGTTCCTCATTTTGCTCCTTTAGATTCACACATTAACTACAGTGTTTAATGATGTCACTTGGGCTCAAATTTTTATTTTTCATCTGCTATTTTACTTGTCTTTGCCTCCTTCCGATTTTTGACAGGCATGTCTCCATTTCTCAGAGAAGAGGCGATGACAGAAGAGGAGTTTGGAGTGAGCCTGGTCGGGGCCATGAGCCAAGGAAAGCAGGAGGCCTGGGAAGCCAGAGGCGAGGAACAGCCCCCGGAGGCACCAGCAGGAGCACAGCCTCGCCAGCACCAGGACCTCTGGCCTCCAAACCTGCACAGTGATAAGCTCTGTGTTGTTTTAAACTCAAACCACTAAGTTTATGGTCATTTGTTAGGGCAGCAACAGGAAACTCCTACAGCCTCCTGGGGTTTTGTCTATGGGTTATGTGCCCTTGTGGCTGGGGTGCTAGACATATGTTCTTCCACTTAGGCTTCTAAACCCCAGGACTGCTGCTTTACAGAGGAAGAGCCTGAAATTCACGGTGTTAGCACCTCAGTAAATGTCACGCAAGCACATCCTTGGGTGGCGGCTTACCCACGCCTTTGGAGGCCAAGTTCTGACTCTTGTCATCCACTAGCTCCCTGATGGAAGAGGCAAAACCTACCTTCAGGGCTTACAGCTCACAGGAGTGGAGATTTGGGGTTGGAAAAAAGAAGAAAAAGACTAAATTGCCAGTGTCTCCGAGGGAAGGGTACAGTTTGTCTGTTGGTGGTCAGACCTCTGTGATCCTGTGGGAGGAAGTTAGAAGTTAGCGGAGCGAGGAGATGGGCCGGCACAGAAAGGAGATCACCAGGTGAAAAGCCCCCAGTGCCTGGAAGGGACAATTGCAGGGCGGGGCCTCATCCCCAGGGTGACCTTTCCTCCCCTGGCATATGGTTTGGACCCCCTGACCTTTCATCTCTAGAGATAACATCTGGGCCTCAGTTGTATTTCAGCTCCAGGCCCAGAAAAGAAGCAAAACCAGACAAGAAACCCCACAACTGCCCTCAGGACCAGCTGCTTTGGGTAATGACCCCTGCCCTGGTGCCAACCAATCAATCAGCGGAGACCACACCCTAAAAGGACACACCCGGGAAGCTGCTGAATAGTCCATGGCTCCTTCCCCTGGAACCTCCCCTACAGTCTCCACCCTTAAAGCCCTTAGGACAGAGAGCCCAGCACCTCTCACTCCCGGGAGCACAGCCTCACCTCCCCCTCTCCCCTCCCCCTCCCCACCAGTGCAGCACCTTCACCTTCCTCACTTCCAAGTTCCAAGGGCCCTTCCTTTGCTTCTGTAACTTGTTTCCTAGCCCATTTCTTCTAGGTGTTACTTCTTCCACCTCTGTGACTTTCTAAATAAACTTTCTCTTATAGTGTGAGTCTTGGTCCTGAATTCTTTCCCAGCCAGAATCCAAGTACCCAGGTTGTGAACCCATGTCCGGTCTAACACCTGGTGCTGGTCTCATCATCATCAACAATCCGACTGTCCTTTGTTTGACCCCAGGTCTGGGCTCTCTGTCCTTTCCTTGGGAAGCATCCAAATGCTGGTGAAATACAGAGCAGCTGGGACACCTCAGCCTCCACACACAGAGGTAACCGAGTGGTGTGCAGGCCAGAGAAGTGTGGCTGCAACGTCTCCTCTCTCTGCAAAGTGGACCAGTCTGGGGAGATGAGGACCCCGGACCTCTCTCTAAAGAGAGGGCTTATGTCCCTACCCCACCACATTGAGGCTTCTCTAGCGTCTTTTAGAACCCTTCAACCAGGGTGACAAGACAGCATGACAACAAGCTGCGATGGACAGTGCTTTGTAGCCTTGCTGGGCAGGTGACCCAGCTGGGAGATGTGGACGAAAGGGGGCCACATGCTAACCTGGCCAGCTCAGGGGGGGCCTGTGTGGTGGCCTTCAAACTCAGAGACCCAAAGTAACCACAAAGGGTGGTCTGAAATTAAAACTTTTTAACTAAAGGCAGTTTATGGCTGGTAGTCATGTCCTAGGCCAGTATCTTCCCTGACAAAGGTCAATCTTTACCTTAACTGAGCCTGTTGATTGTCTTTTGCATCTACCATAACATACCTTTAGAATGTTAGGATAACTCCCCTTTTTCCAGACCTCACAGGGCACAACCAAGACACCAGGGCAGAGACCATAAATCCTCTCATTGTTATCATTTTGTTAGTTGTTGACTGTTAACCATCCTGTACCCACCTCTGTAAAAGGTGTATGTGTCTATCATTTTACTTTTCATCCAATCCCAAATTTTCCCCTCTTAGCTTTCTCCCACCTCTCTAAACTCTCACCAATGGATTTCATGTAACCCACTGTGTTTCTCTTTTGATTGTAATGTATAAAACAAGGTGCAAAACTGGAGCATTCTTAACCTGTTGAGATTTTGCTTCCTGGTGTAAGAAACATGCCTTTGATTCGTCTTCATAGAAAAGAAATAGCATGTGGCCAGGTGGTTCCTGAACTTCCCCAGAGCAAACAGGATGTAGGGGGTGGGCGAGGGTGAGAGCTGTGCATGTGGCTGGTAGAACATGTTCCAGGAAGATTCCCCTAGACCAGTGGTCAGCAAACTGCAGCTCGCGAGCCACATGTGGCTCTTTGGCCCCTTGAGTGTGGCTCTTCCTAAGCCTTAGGAGTACCCTAATTAAGTTAATAACAATGTACCTACCTTTATAGTTTAAGTTTAAAACATTTGGCTCTCAAAAGAAATTTCAATCGTTGTACTGTTGATATTTGGCTCTGTTGACTGTAATGGGGCGACCCACGGAGACGACCACCAGGCACTCAGATCAAGATTTAGGAGCCTTTATTAAGCTGGCCAGCGACTACAGTTACAGCACCCTGCTGAAGCAAAGGCTGAACTGCAGTGCTGACTACAGGAGTTACAGCGTTTTTATTTGCAAAAACCACAAAGTTAGTTACAAAGCCTTGTTTACACAATTTGTTCCCAACACAGTACAGCATCAGTACAGTGACCACCTTCCTATCCATGTGTTCTAGGAACAGAGAGCACAGCGTGCTCTGCCTGGCCGAAGCTCCAGATATGCAGCCCAGCACATTCCCTACTGTTCTTATTGGTAATCAAATCATTGATTCTGCTTCCTGCCAGCCTTCTTGATTTGTGTGCGGTGAATCCAGAGCTTCTTTCCCCCGACTTTGACAGCAGTTGGGGTGCTTAGGATGACCTGGAAAGGCCCTTCCCACCAAGGCTCAAGAGTACCTGGGTCGTGTCGCTTCACCCAGACCAAATCACCAGGGGCACACACAGGTGGGCTGTTCGGGTTGGGCGTGCGGGCTTCCTGATGAGCTGCCTGGGCAATTTGGTGCACAGCCGCTGAGCTGGTCTGGAGTGCCTGTAAGGACTTGAGGAGATTTCGGTAATGGATTTCAGCTTTTCTAGATTGGGTTTCCATGTAAGCTGGTGAGATGGGTAGGTCAGGGACTGGAAGAGTCACGGGAATCTGTAAAGGCCCCACTGGTTTTAGGGCAGCCTCCCGGGCTGCTTCGTCTGCAGCCTAGTTCCCTCTTGCTTCTGGGGAGTCCCCTTCTCTTACATACAGAGTTGGAAAGACTCAGTTACATCTGGCAGTGCCACTTGGCCCATCGTCCTTGCTCTGCTCATGTCTGTCTAACTGCCTACTATATTACCTCAAGGATCCTGGCTCTGAATTGTTTCAGGGAAAATGGACGTTGGATTTCTTCTTTAATTACTTCCTGCTGAGGCGGGTCATAAGTTTCTCTCAGAGCCAAGAGATCCTTGCTGTCTGTCAGAGGGACTATGAGGCCTGGGCACAGAAGGAGGTGGGCTTGTGACCTGGCAGAGACAAACTGTAACAAATGGTCTGGTGGGAGGGAAAGAAAACATTTCAGTTTTAATAACCTCTATTGAAATAGAGTTTTTCTCCTTAAAATTATCCCTCTGTTTATTAAAATACTAATTTATTTACTGTATTCAATTTGGCCTGATTGTTTGCATAAACACAACAAGAATGGTAACTGACTACCTTTGCTGGAATTTCATGATTGAATCTTAATGTGCCCCATAGGGCCAGGAAGCCAAGCCATCTAGCTGCCATCAGGCCTGCCTGCAGTATCTGCTGAGTTAGGTGAATTCCTCACCTGCAGTGGCTCTGCCCAGGCCCATTGTCCTTGCTTTAAGGTCCTTCTCAGCAGCCCTCCTACTAGTCATGGCCTAGAGTGCGTGGGGGTTCTGCAGGGACGCAGAGGTGGCCCTTATTGCTCCCCTTGTACTCTGACCAACCGCCAGTGATGGTAGGGCATGGGCCTGACGCTCCAGCGCCAGCTATTTTCAGGGCTACCAAGCAAGATACCAGGCTTTCTCCATGGCACTCTTATTGGCTTCAAGTCTTCAGAGCTCAGACAGGGCTCTTTAAAACATGATACTCCAGTCAAAATTTTCGGTCAATAAAACCACTATTGGAAACTGGTCTTATTGAATTTATGCAAAGAAATGTATTGCCATGATTTATTTATTAAGTATTGCCAAATTTCGGAGGAATTACATAAGGAGAAAAAGCTACTGATCTGCCTTAAGATCTTCTGATTTTCCTTGTCAGTCCTTTTTATGGACTCTCCAGAGTTATAACAAAACAGTAACTGTTGGATTTCTTTTATCAGTCCCCCCTAAGTCCTTTGACATAACTATTTACCCTCTGTTTAGGGAGGCAGAATATAAATTATTTACTCTTTCTGGCTTACTGGCCTGTATTATTTAATTAATTTCCTTTTAACATTTCTCTTCTCCTTCTTATTACATACACAACCTTTATAAATTTTACACTTATAAATTAGCCTTCAAACCTTCTTTCTATGTCCTTTAAAAATGCATAACCATGCCTCAGACCTTCTACTCAGTAATTCCTTATTCTTAGAAACCTCAATCCTTTAATGATTACTATAAAGTAAACAGCCAATATTTCTTAGATTACTAAGAACAGGTAAGAACTGATTCCCTATGTAATTTCAAGTATATTGTATCAGTCTAATTTAGTATTGGAAGGGTTAAAGAGAACAAAACAGGACAGAGAAAAACTTACTGTGCTTAGTAGCAGCTTGCGGCCTTGAGTCCAGCATAGTCCAGATAAGTAAATATCAACAAACACTATCTCTCCCTGCTCTCCCTGCCGATGCCCCTCCCCACCCTCCCGCTTTTCTACATTAGCCATTTACTCTGTTCTTAGCTGCTCTCCCTCCTAGATTTTTCCTTCTTTACTCTAAGCCCCAGAGGCTCAAATCCTTCTCCTCTTTTCTGAGACCTCATCCTCGGGGTCATTGGGCAAGACCTTAGGGTCTGTCTTTTTCCGCCACTTGGGGGCTCTGTCAGCAAAATAGTCTGTCTCTGTCCTAATTTTTCTTTGGGGCATTGGCATTTCTTTAACCACCCGGGTTTCTCAGTGAGGATGTCTACCCATATCTGGATGTAGGGAATTTGGTCAGGGTGACCAGGACGACCATAAACAATGTGATGAACCCGATATGCCTCCCTAGATCAAAGGACCGGTGGATGGGCCACTCTCGTTCACAAAATTTCTGTAAATCAAAATAATTAACGGGGGTGGTGTAGTCCTCTCCATGTCTCTTGAAGTCCTTAAATTCTCAAGAAAACATTGTAAGGGGGTCGACGAAGATGACTGACCCTGACCCATTTTGACAAAGACAAAGACAACAAAGAACAAAGACAAAACAAACCAGACAAATGCAACCTAAGGTTGCCCAAACCAGGACCCCCAGACGCCATCGCATCTGGGCGGTCAGACTCTGAGGTTCCGCTGAGTCCAGCCCTCTTTTGAGTCCTAAAGGGAAAGTTCCACAGACAGATACCAGATTCTTACCTCCCTGCTGGAGGTCCAGGTGGCTAGTAGTTTTCGGATTGCAGTTTTGGGAGGAAAACACTCCACCTCCCTGGGACTCGGGACGGAGACTGGAGTGTCCTCGCCTGGGGTGTCCGGGGTGTCCACCGGCAACTCGGCCGGAGTGGATCTCACTGGGGGCCTCCGAATGTAATGGGGCGACCCGCAGAGACGACCACCAGGCACTCAGATCAAGATTTAGGAGCCTTCATTAAGCTGACCAGTGACTACAGTTACAGCACCTTGCCGAAGCAAAGGCTGAACTGCAGTGCTGACTACAGGAGTTACAGCGTTTTTATTTGCAAAAACTACAAACTTAGTTGCAAAGCCTTGTTTACACAATTTGTTCCCGACACAGTACAGCATCAGTATAGTGACCACCTTCCTATCTATGTGTTCTAGGAACAGAGAGCACAGCGTGCCCCGCCTGGCGGAAGCACCAGCACATTCCTATCTATGTGTTCTAGGAACAGAGAGCACAGCGTGCCCTGCCAGGCCGAAGCGCCAGATATGCAGCCCAGCACATTGACTAATGAGTTTGCTGACCACTGGTCTAGACAAAGGGAGGTGGAGGCAACTAGAAAAGGCCCCAGCCCCTTTTTTTAAATAACCCAATGGGAGACAGCAAGACCTGGGCAACCTATTAGGAAACAGGTGACCAAATAGTCCTCAGCCAATGAGGAACTGGAGGAGGGTCTAAATCAGTGGTTCCCAAACTTATTTGGCCTACCGCCCCCTTTCCAGAAAAAATATTACTCAGCCCCTGGAAATTAATTTTTTTAAAATTTTAATAGCAGTTACTCATCGCCCCCAAATGCACCTGTGGCCATCACCACCCCCCTGGATCGCTGCAGCGCCCACCAGGGGGTGGTAGCACCCACTTTGGGAATCACTGGTCTAAATAAATAGGCTGTGTCCCTGCCCCACAGGTGATCCTGTACAACGAGCGCCTACTCTCGAGAGAGTTATTAAAAGTCTCATTTTACCACACTTCTGTTTCCTAGTCTGTCATTTGACATTTGGACAGGTGAGCCATTTCTCATACTGGCATTGTCGACACTTTGGCTCAATAAACTCACAAAAATTCTTCACAGGTTTGAACGTTTCTTACATTGACAGAGAGCAGCTCACACCCTAAGTAGGATGGCAAGTCAGATCTGTGATGGCTGGTGCCTTCCTGGCTTTCTGCACTTGTCTTCTTTCTTTTTTCCATTCATCCCTCCTTTGCTCTGATTCCACATTTGCCTTTTCTTCTCTTTACCATTTTTTTTTCTGAAGACTCCTCTGTGAAATACCCTCTCACCCCCTAATTCTCTCATTTTCCCTCCCTCCAGGTCATCCTCTGAAGTGACTGGGAGGAACATGACTTGGCAAGCAGCACTGGGAATCTCAGACCCTTACATCTGATCACCCCATTCTCAGCTAATGCTCACTTGCAAGTAGTAATACTGTTATGATAATCGGGATATTATTTAACAGGACAGGCGTAAAGGGGAGACTAGATAATGTAGGCTTGCCATTTCTACAACTTTGCCAGAAAGCTGCAATTTAACATGGTCCAAGTCTGTTCCCCACTGGTCAAAGGCAGTTTGGATGGATGCCCAGTAAGGTCTGAGTGACATGGGAAGGTGCTTGCCCATCAGTCCCATCTGTGAGCAAGTCAGTGGTCAAAACAGGCCTGGCCACTGCAGGGCAGGGAAACCTGAATATGTAAACTCCTAGACCAGGGAGTTCGCTTGCTCTTGGCTCTCGCCCTCTAGCTCCCTTGAGACTCCTGTTGCAGGGGGTGCATTTCCCTGCATTGGTCCTCGTGGCCGTGGCCATGTGGGCTCCACATGGTGGGTAAATAGCCTGAGTCAGCCTGTGCTGCACTGGGCCCGCTGCGGCACGGAACATAGGCTGCACACTGGCCCTGCTTCCGGCTCTGCTGAGCCCGCAGCTGCCCTTTGCCTGGACGGGGCTAAGGGACCTGGACCCTCGCAGCCTGAGGGATGTAACCCACACGAATGAAGTCTGCTACCACATCTCACTCTCCCATGGGGGCTTCTGAAAACGCTGACTTCAGTGGCACCCCATGATCCCCACTCCCACGAGCGAGGGGAGACTTGGATTTTCCAGCAGCGGCAGGTCATCTTTATTCCAGCGAGTGGAAAGAAAACAAAACAGCTTCCAGCGCGGTCCGCAGCCACCAGTTACTTCCCAGCACTTCTCCTAGTTTGCATTCCGACGCAGGAGGGCTCATCACTGTCAATTAGGTCTTTGTCTTCAAAACTTTTGAAAATAATTTCTTAATTTTCCTGATAAACTACATTTCTTGTAAGAAGGAACTTCGCCTTTTCCCCAGAAGGCCCATGGTTCCTATATTGAATGGGTGTCTGAAATGACCCTTTCAGACTGGGAATACTGCTATATTCACAACTTCGTTTATATTTGCAGAATAAGTCCATATTATTATGGTGATAACAAGGCTGCCATCCTTTTACTATGCAAATTTCTTCCATTTTAGCTGAGTGAATACTTTCCCTCTGTCTACTAGAATAATTTGAATAACAAAAGATGCAGAATGGTAAGAATAGGCTGCCTTGGTTAATTCAGCTGAAAACTGCTTATAAAGAAGTTTCTAGAATAAAAATGATAACCCTACCATAGGTCATTTAGCAGCTGTGACAGTGGAAATAGGTCCAATAAAATGATGGGATCCCTTGAAATGAAATTCAATATTTGTATTTGGCAGGAAGATGAGACTTGTGAACTCTGAATTTCAACTTTAAAGTTTTGGTTTTTTCTTCATTGCTTAGTGAGAAGAGGCTGCAAGGATTGCAGCAAAAGCACATATGCACACGTGTGGAAAAGAGAAGCTATACTCATGGGTAAAAACGGGCGCTTTACTTCTAGATTTTCTGCTTTACACCTATCTTGAAATACACCATTGTGTCTTTGAAATGCATTTCTTAGAAACACAAACTGCAATTTTTTCCTCAAAACCTGATTCTTATAACTGCACTAGAGGCCCAGTGCATGAAATTCGTGCATGTGAGGGCCCTAAGCCCGGCCTGCTAACTCTCGCAATCTGGGACCCCTTGGGGGATGTCAGGCCCTAGATGGCTTGGCTCAGTGGATAGAGCGTCAGCCTGCGGACTGAAGGGTCCCAGGTTCGATTCCGGCCAAGGGCACATCCCTGGGTTGCGGGCTTGATCCCCAGTAAGGGGTGTGCAGGAGGCAGCCGATCAATGATTCTCTCTCATCATTGATGTTTCTATCTATCTCTCCTTCTCCCTTCCTCTCTGAAATCAATAAAGAAATATATTAAAACAAACAAACAAACAAAAACCGGCAGTCAGATATCCCTCTCGCAATCCAGGACTGCTAGCTGCTAACTGCTTGCCTGCCTGCCTGATCACCCCTAACTGCTCTGTGTGCCTGCCTGCTCAGTGCGTGTCATAGCGACTGGTCATCTGCCATTCGGTCGATTTGCATATTACCCTTCTATTATATAGGATTTATATTTGAAATGTTCCTTCTTTGAATAAATGCACAAGGGGTAGAACTTCTTGCAAGTATCTTTTATGCAAGTATCTTTTAGCACAGTGGTTCCCAACATGGGGCACACACCCCACAGGGGGACAATTTGATTTTTAAGGGGGGCAATTTGAGAATGAGTTATTAACAGTGAATTTTTTTTGCATTTCTTATGGTTCTAGGGACCTCATATACAGCATATAAATAGATATTGTGACATATTTATGCATTTCAGTTCTCTATTATATGTTTTGTAACTTTGCTGTTTTTTCATATCACTTCATATTATTATTATTTTTTAACAATTTCTTAGTGATTTCTTCCTCAATACTTCAACTGTCCTTTCGTTCTTTTATTTTTCTCTTTCATGGATGCCATGTTCTTTGGAAGCTTGTTTAGACCAAGTTAATGGCCTTTTAGGCTTCCTCCATGAGAACAGGAGTTCACTGTTTGAATAATAAGAGTTATGTCATGGGGTGGGGAGAGGATCAGGATTTTAGAAATGCTTAGGTGGGGCATGGCCAACAAAATGTTGGGAACCACTGTTTTAGCACATTTAGTTTTGAATTACTCTTGTGTAATACAGTGTGCCCCCTTCGTTTTAATTCCTAGCTTAAGCCTCTTCACGTCAGAAATGTGACCTGCTCATTTCCTTCATTCCTACTTAATAAATCCTATGCCCTTGAATCATACTTATTCTCCCAATCCTCATATTCAGGATGTTACTACATTTTACAAGAACTCATTAGTGATTCTCTTAGCTGCGTGTGCTACGTATTGAAATGCTTCTACAACTTGGCCTTTATTGATCCCTTGAACCAACTTCCTTTGAACTGAATGCTCATATTTTATTTGCAATTACAATCGTGTCAGCACCAAGGGCTTTCTCCTTTCCTGTCCCGGCTTGCACTGAGTGCTCACCCCCTTGAGCACTGTCACTGCCCAATCTCACAGGTATCTAGCTGAAGTTTGCTTCTATGTCTTCAATAAAAGAGCAGTGGCTTTATTTTTTATACCATTGTTATATATAAAACCCCAATATGCAAATAGACCAAACAGCGGAACAACCAAACAACCGAACAACTGAACAATCAGTCACTATGACATGCACTGGCCACCAGGGCGTGTCCATGGACCATGGTGGGCGTCAGCAGCAAGTGGCAGAGTGCAGAACATAGCGGGCATTGGCTGTGGTGGGATGTTGGAGCCGGTGAGCGGGGGCGCCAGACCAAGGCAGGGCACTGGTCACTGTCATCAGGGTGAGCCTCTGGTGGTTACTGAAAATTCTTTGCTCCCGTGCACCACGGTCTGCCGGACACTCGCACCTGCTGCCAGTGCCAGCCCCGATCACTCAGTGCCATCAGCGGGTGCGAGCTGTGGCTGTAGGCCCCAATCACCCCTCAGGACTTCTTCACCTCCCCCTGCTCCTGAGGGGCAATCGGGGCTGGCAGCTGCCTCTCACACCTGCTGCTGGTGCTGGAGCTGCTGCTCGCAACCACTGCCAGTGCCAGCCCCATTCGCAACCGCAGCCAGTGCCAGAGCTGCCGCTCATACCCACTGCCAGTCCCAATCGCTCAGTGCCATCAGCGGGTGTGAGCGTGGGTGTGAGCAGCGGCTGATGGCCCCAATCACCCCTGAGGGCTTCTCCATCTTCCCCTGCTCCTGAGGGGCAATCGGGGCAGCAGCTGCCATTTGCACCCACTGACAGTGCTGTCCCTGCTGGCACCCACTACTGGCACTGGCCCCAATCACTCTGCGCCATCAGTGGGTGCGAATGGGGCTGGCACCGTCAATGTGTGGGAGAGGTGGTGGCAGGAGCGGGGCTGCCAGCAGAAAGGGGACCAGGGGCTGCAGCGGGAGGGGCCGGACGGGGTCACAGAAGTTATGCTGAGCTTCACCCCTGTGCCCACTGCAGCTTCGTGGCCCACAGCTCCTTTCAAGGTGCACAAATTCGTGCACTGGGCCCGTAGTTGTAAATAACCCAGGTATTAATAACTGGGGAGGAGCAAAGTCATGCCATTTGTGCAGCTTTGCCAGAAAGTTGCAATTTAGGCGCATGCCCAGTAAAGTCTGGGTGAAATAGGGAAGGTACTTTTCTGTCAGTCACACTGGGAACAGGTCATTGGACAGAGTAGGCGTGGCCACTGCAAGTGTGGGAAGATTTGAGATACATAAATTCCTAAACAAAGGAGTTCCCTCTCTTGCATGCTGGTTTCCTGGCTCTCTTGTTGCAGGAGTGGGGTCTCCTGCATTTGCCCATGTGGCCCACAGCCATGTGGAACCCACATACAATGCCTGATGGACTGTGACTACCTTGATGCTACACTGGACCCAGCTCCACATGGACCGGAAGCTCCGCACACTGGCTTTGCTTCCAGCTCTGCTGCGTCCCCAGCTGCACCTCTCCCAGGACTGAGAGAGGGAAATGGGACTTTGGAAACCAGAGAGGTACTGCCACACAAATAAAACCACACCTCCTCCCACAGGGGCCTCTGGGAATGCTTATCCCTGCAGTTCCCCAAGCAATGGCTACAGGCCATCTGTCATTTCTCTGATAGCACTTCCACGCTCAGCTGTAAAAGGCCACTTTTTGACTTATGTTCCAACATTGTTTGCATCCATGTCAGTGATTTCATTATTTCCTTAGCCAGAGGAGGTGCACTGCACCGCTTAAGGACGAGCCATACAAAGTGGTGTGTTGATGTGCTTAACAGATCATTTATAATGTTTAGACAATGAGTTTGATGTTAAATTTGTTTTCTTAAGACCTTTGGCTTGCAAATAATAGGAACCAACTTTAACTACTTTAAGTACAAAAAGGTAAGTTGGTTAAAAGGCAGAAGCCATGGTTAAAAAAAAACCCGAAAGCTCTGAGATTTTTCCCACGTGCAAGCTAACAAGTTATATTGCCATAATTCCAGGGATGCAAGCAGAGGTATGAGTGTCCTGGATCAAAGACAAAAGACATATTACTTCACCAATAGCAGTAGCCAGAAGATCAGAATTTGTGCCCATTTACTGAGCTCCAAATCCCACAGGATGACACGGAGACTGTCAGATTACACTTGCACACAGTGTGGGTTGTGCTGTAAGTGAGGGTCTCTGACCTTAGGGAGCTCAAATCTTTCTAATAGTCAATTAGTAAGCACGCCCATTGCTCTGGAAGGAGACATGATCTTTTTCTTCCAAGAACGTTTGCTATGCATGTATTCTTGCAAAGGTAGTCTGGATCAAAGAACAATTATTACCTCACTTGCAAGATTTGCAGAAAGGCCAGAGGCACATGGAGGATCGTCCCACAAGAATATCAACCTCTTATTACTACACCACTTTGGCTTCTGGAAATTTTTCTCCTTAGTGCTCTAATCCTTTAGCCAATCTGATTAATTGAGTGACAGAGGCTAGAATCCAGTCCATTAATTTTTTTTCTCATAGATCATTTAGTCAAAGCTACTGTTAATAAGACTCTAAGTAGAAGGATGATATCAAACAGCAATATTGACATCAGCCATGACCACAGGGTCTCAGACCCAACCAGCTGAACAAACCCCATCGGGGGCTGCCTCGCAAATGCAGGTAGTCCTTCCCTAATTCCTGCTGGGTCTTCCTTCACCTTCCCCCACTTATATTTATATCAAATATTTTTCCTCCGTATATTGAGAATCTCATCAGACAATGTTTTCATTTTGCCTCAACTGTTAAACATAATTTAAAAAACTTAAGCGGAAGAGAAAAGCCTATTGCATTTAACCACATTTTTACTCTTTCTTTTGTCTTCCTTCCTTCCTGATGTTCCCATATTTCTAATTCTATCATTTCCTTCCTATTTAGACAACTTTCTTTATTCATTTTTAAAGTGTAAGTCTGCTAGAGACAAATTTTCTTATTTTGTTTCATCATTTGGAAATGTCTCAATGTCCCTTACTTTGTAGGATATTTTTGCTAGATATAAAATTATGGGTGAAGTTCTTTTCTTTCAACACTTGAAAATTTTTGTAACACTTTTAGACCTCTTGCTTTTTGATTTAAAAAATGCCTCTATTGGACCCTAACCGGTTTGGCTCAGTGGTAGAGCGTCGGACTGCAAACTGAACGGTCCCAGGTTCGATTCCAGTCAAGGGCATGTCCCTTGGTTGCTGGCACAACACCGGTGGGGAGTGTGCAGGAAGCAGCTGATCGATGTATCTCTCTCATCGATGTTTCTAACTCTCTATCCTTCTCCCTTCCTCTCTGTAAAAAATCAATAAAATATATATTTTTTAAAAATGCCTTTATTGGAATTGCTTTATTATACAGGTCAGAAGCTTTAATTTTCTTTTCAGTTTTCAGAAGTTTAAGTGTGATGTGTCTTAGTGTGCATTTCTTTAGGTTATCATCTTCAGAACTTAATAAGCTTCTTGAATCTGGAAGTTTATGTCTTTTGTTAGATTTAGCCATTATTTCTTTGAATACTTTTCAGCCCCATCCTCTTTCTCTACTTCTTCTAGTATTTCAATGCCTGCCACTTTTCATTTTATGAGTTTATTTTCTTATGTTGTTCAGACTGTTTAATTTCATTATTGTATCTTCCAGTTCATCCATTCTTCTCTTTTTCTTCTCCAATCTGCTGTTCAACCCATCTCCTGAGTTTTTTATTTAGATTGCTGTATATTTCAATTGCAAAATTTCCATATGGTTCACCTTTTTATTTAATTTTTTATTGTTGACAATATTGCAGGTGTGCCCCATTTCCCCCCTTTGCCCACCTCCCCTTAACCCCTCCCCTCCGTGACCCTCCCTCCAAGGGCTATGCATATAAGTTCTTTATCTAATCCCTTCACCTTCCTTTTTATAGACACCCCTTCCTCTCCTCTGACATTTGTCCGTCTGTTCCATGTATCCATGCCTCTGGTCTATTTTGTTTGTCAGTTTATTTTGTTCATCAGATTCCACATATTAGTCAGATCATATGGTATTTGTCTTTCTCTGACTGGCTTATTTCACTTAGCATAATTATCTCGAGGTCCATCCATGCTGTGACAAAGGGTAAGAGTTCCTTCTTTTTCACAGCTGCGTAGTATTTCATTGTGTAAATGTATCAAAGCTTTTTTTATTCACTCATTTATTGATGGACACTTGGACTATTTCCAGATCTTGCCTATTATAAATAACGCTGCTATAAACATTAGTTACATATATTCTTTCTGGTTGGTGTTTTGGGATTCTTATGATATACACACAGAAGTGGGATTGCTGGGTAAAAGGCAGTTCCATTTTTAATTTTTTGAGGAAACCCCATACTGTTTTCCACAGTGGCTGCACATGCCCACCAACAGTGCACTGGGGTTCCCCTTTCTCCACATCCTCGCCAGCACTTGTTTGTGGATTTATTGATGTAGCCATTCTGACAGGTATGAGGTGATACCTCATTGTAGTTTTAATTTCTATCTCTCTGATGATTAGTGACCTTGAGCATTTTTTCATATGTCTCTTGGCCATTTATGTGTCCTCTTTGGAGAAGTCTCTTGGCCATTTATGTGTCCTTTTTTAAATTGGATTGTTTGTCTTCCTGGTGTTCAGTTGCATAAGTTCTTTGGATATTTTGGAACTTAAGCCCTTATTAGATGTATTATTGGCTAATATATTCTTCCATTAGAGTGGGCTTCCTTCTCATGTTATTGGTGGTTTCTTTTGCTGTGCAGAACCTTTTTAGTTTGATGTAGTCAT
Source organism: Myotis lucifugus (assembly GCF_000147115.1). Classification (NCBI taxonomy): domain Eukaryota; kingdom Metazoa; phylum Chordata; class Mammalia; order Chiroptera; family Vespertilionidae; genus Myotis; species Myotis lucifugus. The sequence goes on from NW_005871494.1 coordinate 125,715, forward strand.
ATTTGTTTAATTTTTCCTATATTTCTCAGGCCCTTGGAGACATATTTTAAAAAATACTGCTCCAAAATATCTGAGACTTTACTGACTATATTTTCTTCTAGGATTTTTATGGTTTTATAACTTATATTCAAGTCTTTTATCCATTTTGAGTTTATTCTTGTGTATGGTGTAAGTTGGTGGTCTAGATGCATCTTCTACATGTATCTGTCCAATTTCCCCAACACCATTTATTGAAGAGACTGTTTTTACTCCAGTGTATGCATTTGTCTCCTTTGTCAAATATTAATTGATCAACACCTAACTGCTCCCCTGCCGGCCGGATTGCCCCTAACTGCCCTCCCCTCCCGGCCTGGTCACCCCCAACTGTCCTCTCCAGTGGTGACATCGCCGCCAACACATTGACATCTACACAGTCAAATCTAATCAGTGCTCGACCAGGGGTCCTTCAGCTTGACTTTCACAGCCAGGTCCACCCTTCTGCCCCAGCCCCTCCTCAACACCTGGCTACCACTAGTCTGTGTTCCAGTTCTTTAATTTTGTAATTTCAAGAATGATATTTAATGGAATAATACATTATATGACCTTCATAACTTTTGAGATTGGCCTTTTTAAGACTTTAATTTTTGAGAGCTCTTTTAGGTTCACAACAAAGTTGAGAAGGAGGTATAAAGATTTTTTTTCACAAACCCCATGCCCTGACACATGTATAACCTCTCCCATTGTCAACATCCCCCACTAGATTGGTTTGTTTGTTATAAGTGATGAACCTACATTGTGTATAACAACATGTATTCATTATCATAGTATCACACTAAGTATTTTTACTGTCCTAATACTCTTTTGTGCTCTGCCTATTCATCCCACCTTTGCCCCCAAGCCCCTGGGGCCACCAAACTTTTTATTGTCTCCATAGTTCTGTCTTTTCCAGCATGTCATAGGGTTGGAATCATAGTATGTAGCCTTTTCAGACTGGCGTCTTTCACTTAGAGTACACATTAAAGATTCCTTCATGTCATTTCATGTCTTGATAGTCATTTCTTTCAGCACTGAGTAATATTCCACTGATTAAATGTACCCATCACCTATGCAGGACATCTCGGTTGCTTCCAAGTTTTGGCAATTACAAGTAAAGCTGCTATAAACCAACATGTGCAGGTTTTCGTGTGGACATACATGTCAGTTGCTTTGGGAGCACCCGATTGCAGGATCATTTGGGAAAAGCATGTTTCATTTTGTAAAATCTCCCAAACTATCTGACAAAGTAGCTGAACTACTTTGCATTCCAGTCAGCAATGGAGGGGAGTTCCTGCTGCTCCACGTTCTCACCAGCGTTTGGTGCTGCTGGTTTTCCAGATTTCGCCATCCTAGCAGGTGTTTAGTTGTGTCTCATAGCCATTTTAATTTGCATTTATCTGATGATACACGACATTTTTCCATACGTTTATTTGCAGTATGTATATCTTCTTTGGTGAGGTGTTGGTAAGGTCTTTTGCCCATTTTTTTCATTCTGTTGTCCGTTTCCTTATTGTTAGGTTTTCCGAGATCTTTGTCTATTTTGATAACAGTTCTTTGTCAGAAATGTCTTTTGCAGATCTTTTCTCTCAATCTGCGATTTGCCTTCTCACCCTCCTGACAGGATCTATTGCAGAGAAGAGCACTTTCATCTTACTGTTCCAGCACACCTTTCGTATTGTGTCTAAAACATCGTCAACATACCTAAAGTCATCTAGATTTTCTCTTAAGTTGCCTTCTGGGAGTTTTACAGTTTTGTGTTTAACATTTAGATTTGTAATACATTTGAATTAATTTTGGTGAAGGCCTGTATCTAGATTTATTTATTTTTTTTGTATGTGGCTGTCCAATTGTTCCCACACCATTTGTTGAAGAGATTATCTTTGCTTCAATGTATTTTCTTTGTTCCTTTGTCAAAGATGTTTACATTTATTGGGTCTATTTTGGGGCTCTCTCCTGTTCCATTTGTCCATTTGCCTCTTCTTTGGCCAACGACACCGATCGAAAGCTCTCTAGTAAGACCATGGCAGGCAGTGTCCGCCTCCCTCTGTGCTCCCCTTCAATACTGTGCTGCTCTGCTGGGCCTTTATCTCTTCATAGAAACTTTAGCTGTTGATTTCCATGAAGTAACTGGATTGGAATTTTGTTTAGGGTTGCATTGAGTCTACACATCAAGTTGGGAAAAGCTGACATCTTGACAATATTGAGTTGTTCTGTCCATGGACATGAACTATCTCTGTTGATTTAGCACTACTTTAGTGCTGTTCATTATGGCTTTGCTCCTGTAGATAGTTTATCAGATTTACACCCGAGATGGCCCCCGGGGCAGGGCCTTAAAGAAGAAGCAGCAGGAGGTGCACACTCAGCAAAGCTTTGTGCCCAGAGAGTGTCAGATCTGAGCCAGCTCACGGGCAAGGTAAGTGCTGTGAGGCCTGGACTCCCCCCTCCCAGCCACGGGTGCCCGACTTGCGTGGCCAGGTTAGGGTGGAGGTCAAGGAGGTGGCCTGACAGAACTGTGTGGTGTGGGGAGCTCAGGGGACACTTCCTGTGTTATCCTGGGCTCAGCGCCCCCCCAACCCCTGGAAAGCCCCTGCCACCCCGCAGCAGTCTCTCCTGGTGGCGCAGGAGGTATCAGTAGGTGGTCTTCGGTTAGGGAGGTGAGACTTTTACAGACGACTCGCCAGGCACTCAGCATGTATGGTCCCCAAGCAGTGTCCTGGTTCAGAGCAGAGGTGCCAGGTGACTGGCTGGTGGCAGGAGACTGACCTCTGTCTGTTTCCTAGGGGAGAAGCTGAAGTGGAGCCAGGCACAGTGCTGCCTGAGGGACTGTTTATGGACTTGAATTGTTGGATGACCATTTCCAGGTGCTGGCCTCTGTCCCCTTCTCTTCCCACTTCCCCTTCTTACTGAGACCTCAGGGATGGAATTCCTGTTAAATTTTACGTGCACCTATTTCTGTTTGGGGTGCGATGCTCTGGCTGAGAGAAATGTTAAAGCAATTTTGATACAGAAACCCCTAGAACTGCAGACAGGCATACGACTGGCCACTCTGCCCAGTGACTGTGGGCAGTGAGTCTTGGCTTCCCGTGGCTGCCTGGGCTAGCAGGGCACTAGCAAGGCAGGTGTGGGAACCATGCCAGAGTACGCCAGATGGCCAAGACCAATTAGAGTGTGAAGGCCTTGTTCAAAGTACACTGGATGTCCAAGGCCACTCTGAGCGTGGGGATCTTAATCAGGGTTTCCAAGGACTATACATAGGTGCAAAGATGCAGCAATCTCATGGCACACTGTGCAAGCGTGCCCTTCTATAACCCAAATGATGGAGGCCACTATTTGGAAGGAAGATCTTTTGTCTCAGTCGTATAAAGTTACTGACCAGCCAGTGCAGGGCTGCAGAATGGGGAAGAGGCATCACTGACCAGCAGGTGCAGTTGCTTAGAGAGGCTGTAGCTCTAAGGATGGCGTTTGTATAGCTCCTATGTTAGAGGCTACTATGTAGGAAAGATGTATGGTTATCTAGCCAGTGTGTGGCTACCTACGGTATCGGACTTTACTTTGGAGAACTGTTTTGTCTAGTAGCTCCTTGTTAGCAGTGGCTATGTGGCCACTGGATCCTACAATGAAGACTCATATATCTACGACCTCTCATGGCTTCTCCGTCTACTGCCCAGTGTCCCAGGAGGTCCAGCCCTTGGCAGAGGGGCTCGGACCCAACGGTTGGCATAGTAGGGCAGGATCAGGACCAGTGCTCCCACACTTGGACCAGTAGGCAGGAAGGAGCAGTGAGTGCTTCCAACACTGCACCCAGCGAGCAGGGTTCCAGGGGGAACTTGCTCTCACAATTAGTGCTGTGAGCAGGGCTTAGGAGAAAGTACTCCAAGAATTAGACCTTACTCTGACAGCAAGGCACCAGCCAGGCGGGCACAGCAAGGAGGGCACAGCAAGGAGGGGACCAGCCAGGAGGGCACAGCCAGGAGGGCACAGCCAGGAAGGTACAGCCAGGAAGGTACAGCTAGGGGACCAGCCAGGAGGGCACCAGCCGGGAGGGCACAGCCAGGAGGGCTCAGCAAGGCAGGGCTCTGGGGCTCAGCGGCCCCTTAGAATCCCTCTGCTTTTCACTTTACAAGGAGAAAGCTGAGCCCGAGGGATAGAAAGTCCTGCCGGGGCACACACACTGTGCTGAGCAGGTGCACAGGGGCTTGCAGCAATCACACGCAGATCCCTGGTAGAGAGCAGTCACAAAGGACACTCGCACAGGCTCACACGTGACTCTCGGCCACACGCACCACCTTGAGCCCAGGCGCTGCTTCTGCCCCATTCGTTCCCCACGGTCGGTGACAGCCATTTCCTTCCTTCACGTGCTTCTTTACGGAGAAGGAAGCACATGCTGCTGGCTGAACCGATCATGCCGCCTTGGAGTCACATGGCCACTCCACTGAGCGGCGGAAATAAATGTAGTATCTCTCCATTGTCCCAAGACCGCCCCCCTCCGCCCCTGTGGGTGAGCAGTCCTGTGGGAATCTCTGCTGCTGGAGATCAAAGATCTGAAACCAAGGAATGTCCCTGGTGGCTGAGATGGCCCGCCCTGGCTGCCAGCTGCGCGGCCAGCATTTGCCTGGGAGCTGGCCCCTTTGCCTGCCCACTCCCAGCCACAGGCGGGTGCACCGTCCACATCCCCACCCGGCGTCCCCTCCTCCACCAGCCCCCGCTCCTCCATCTGCTTTTTTTTTAATTTAAATTTTGTCAATGGTTTTGCAAAAGGAAAGGGTGCTTCAGCGCCTTCCTAATAATAGCCCAGATTTAACACTTTTTTCAACTCTGCTTTGAAAAACAGGAATTTTTTTAAAGCTGATTAGCATTCAAAGTCGGCATTAATGGAAATGACGTGAATCACAGAGCCACAGCCATCTGCACGCTGTGCGGTGACGCGTGTGTGGGTTGGCGCTCAGCGGAGAGCATGTGGTTGGCGGATTACAGCAGCGTGCAGTCCCAGGGCCTGGAAGGATGGCCAAAGCGGGCTTCTTTCCTATTTCCATGAGCATTTGGCATTTCCCTGCAGTTGACAGTTTTCTGACCTAGCTTTTCATACCCGCTCAGGCCTGCTCCAAATAGGTGGCTTTGCCAACAGAAGTGAGTGCCCAAATCCTGATGTATGGCCTCCAGCCAGTGCTCAGCGTGATCCACGTGTTCAGAGCAAGGAGCAGGCACCCCACCGCCACCCTCCCCGCACCGGTGGCATCTGGCTGCCTCCTGCTCTGGCCTGTTACTGACATTGCACCCTGGTGGGTAATGAGAAGCCCGGGGGAGGGCTCCCACCAACTCCTGCTTCAGAAAACCCTCTGGCAGCCTCTGAGAGGGCTGAAGAGAAGTAGCTGAGCTGCCCCGCCTCCTCTGCTCAGGCATCGATCTGCACCCATGACCCCCTTTAAGTTCCCCAGGCTCTAGGGAAACTACTGCGACCACCCTCTTTTCCTCGGAGGAAACCGGGCACAGAGAGGTCAAGTAACTCGCCGAAAGCCGCCCAGCTCGCAGGATGCAGAGCGTAACTGCTCAGAAGTCCTGGAAGCACATTTGATCTCACTTCGACACAATTTCCCAATCCCCTCTGTCACCCACGTGCCCAGGCTCTTGAGCCACCCTGTGCAGTTGAAAGGATCCAGAAGCAGAATCTAGAATCCATGGAGGCCTGGGAAGATGAACAAGAGGACCCAGAGCACCCGGAAGACTCTAGAAACGTAGGGAGCGAGAACCCGTTTCTCTGCTCAGGACTACCTCAGCAGAGCCCCTCTGGGCAGGGCGGCGGAAGAGCCTCCTGCTTACAGCACAGGCCCCTGCGCGAAGCTTAAGCCATTGTGTTTATTAATAGGGTTCACTCTCTGGGCTTCAGAAGACACAGCCTCCTAGACAAGCCACAAAGAAAGTTAAATGTTTCTGATGCTGAAAGGCTCAGGCCGCAATTTCCTTTCTGTCTCCTTAGCTTTGCGGAGCAGATCAATCCGCTGGGAAACACGACAGGTTTTATTTTTGCAAGTGAAAATGTTACTTAACGTCAAAAGCCAGGACGCGCCTTAAACACAGGAGGGAAGCGGAGCTCCTGCTCCTGCGGCAGCGGGACAGGCGGAGAGTCCAGCCACCGGTAACAAACCCTAGGCACACAGGGTACCTGCTTTCCTCTGCTCTTAACACCTAGGAACATGTGAAATGCACAATGTTTTGTAAAGATCTCATAGAAGCTTTTGGCTGAGAATTTAGGGAGACCCCCTGGCCGAGGGGCTCAGTAGGTTGGAGCCTCATCCAGGAAACCAAAAGGTTGCAGGTTCGATCCCTGGTCAGGGTGTATATGGAAGATCCCTGGTCAGGGTGTGTATGGGAGGCAACCAATCAATGTTTCTCTCTCACATCAATGTATTTCTCTCTCTACCTCTCTCTTTTTCTAAAAAATAAAAATAATAAAAATCAATAAACATATTCTCTGGTGAGGATAGAAAAAAAGAATATAGGGAGACCAATCTCAGGTGTAAAAATCTCAGGTGTAAAACTGATGTTGGAATGAAAACGTGTTAGTCAATTCTGTTTAGCGATGTATCAAGCTTAAGCTTAACTAACAAAGGTCTCTCTTTCTGAGTGAAAAATAAATGTTTGGTTTCTTTCACGAAATCAAAACTAAGCTTCAATTTTTAAAAATTACATCTTTATTGTAGACAGTATTACATATGTCCCTTTTCCCCACTGACCCCTTCTAGCCCACCCGTCCCCTGCCCGAGGCCTTCAGCACCCTATTGTCGGTGGGTTTTATACAGTTTCCTCGGTTGATCACATCCCACCACCAACCTCCCCTGCTTTCCCTCTGAGATTCCACAGACTGTTCTTTGCTTCTATGTCTCTGGATCTATTTTGCTCATCAGTTTATTTTGTTCATTGGATTCCACATATGAGTGAGATCATGTGATACTTGTCTTTCTCTGGCTTATTTTTCTTAGCATGATACTCTCCAGGTCCCTCCATGGTGTCTCAAAGGGTAAGAGATCCTGCTTTTTTACTGCTGCATAGTATTCCATGGTGTAAATGTACCACAGCTTTTTATCCACTTATCTACTGATGGGCACTTGGGCTGTTTCCAGATCTTAGCTATTGTCAATTGTGCTGCTATGAACATAGGGGTGCATATATCCTTTCTGATTGGTGTTTCAGGTTTCTTAGGATATATTCCTAGAAGTGGGATCACTGGGTCAAATGGCAGTTCCATATTTAATTTTTTGAGGAAATTCCCATACTGTTTTCCATAATGGCTGCACCAGTCTGCATTCCCACCAGCAGTGCACTAGGGTTCCCTTTTCTCTACATCCTCCCTAGCACTTGTCATTTGTTGATTTGTTGATGGTAGCCATTCTGACAGGTGTGAGGTGATACCTCATTGTCGTTTTAATTTGCATCTCTGATGATCAGTTACTTTGAGCATTTTCTCATCTGTCTCTTGGCCACCTGTATGTCCACTTTGGAGAAGTATCTATTTAGGTCCTTTGCCCATTTTTTAATTGGATTGTTTGTCTTCCTTTTGTTAAGTTGTATGAGTTCCTTATATATTTTGGATATTAACCGTTTATCAGATGTATCATTGCCAAATATGTTTTCCCATTCAGTGGGCTCCCTTTTCATTTTGTTGATGGTTTCTTTTGCTGTGCAGAAGCTTTTTATTTTGAAGTAGTCCATTTGTTTATTTTCTCCTTAGTTTCCTTTGCCCTAGGAGATGTATCCATAAACATAGTGCTATGAGACATGTCTGAGATTTTGTTGCCTGTGGTTTCTTCTAGGATTTTTATGGTTTTATGACTTACACTTAAATCTTTTATCCATTTTGACTTTATTTTTGTGTATGGTGTAAGTTGGTGGTCTAGTTTTCTTTTTTTGCATGTATCTGTCCAATTTTGCCAACACCATTTATTGGAGGCTGTCTTGACTCCATTGTATGTTCTTGCCTCCTTTGTCAGATATTAATTGGGCATAATGACTTGGGACGATTTCTGGGGTCTCTGTTCTGTTCCATTGATCTATATGCCTGTTCTCATGCCATTACAAGTCTGTCTTGATTACAGTGGCTTTGTAGTATAACTTGATATCTAGTATTGTGATCCCTCCAACTTTGTTCTTCTTTCTCCAGATTGCTGCAGCTATTCAGGGTCTTTTTTGGCTCCATATAAATTTTTGGTATATTTGTTCTAGATTTATGAAATATGCTGTTGGTATTTTAATAGAGATTGCATTGAATCTGTAGATTACTTTGAGTAATATGGACATTTTAATGATGTTAATTCTACCAATCCATGAACATGGTATATTCTTCCACTTGTTTCTATCTTCTTCTATCTCTTTTTTCAATGCTCTATAGTTTTCCAAGTACAAGTCTTTTTACCTCCTTGGTTAAGTTTATTCCTAAGTATCTTATTTTGTTGTTGTTGTTGTGGCAATGCTAAATGAGATTGTTTGTTTAGTTCCTTCTCTTTCTGAGATACATTATTGGTGTATAAAATATATACACATCAATTTTTGGGTGTAAATTTTGTATCCTGCTACATTGCCAAATTCATTTGTTAAATCTAGTAGTTTTTTATGGAGTCTTTAGGGTTTTCTATGTACAATATCATGTCATCTGCAAATAGTGAGAGTTTTACTTCCTCCTTTCCAATTTGGATGTCTTTTATTTTTTCTTCTTATCTGATCGCTGTGGCAAGGACTTTCATTACTATGTTGAATAAGAGTGGTGAAAGTAGACATACCAGTCTTGTTCTTGTTCTTAGGGGAAATGATTTTAGTTTTTCCCATTGAGTATGATATGCACTGTAGGCTTGCCATATATGGCTTTTATCATGTTGAGGTATGATCCCTCTATTCCCAATTTTCTGAGAGTTTTAATAAAAAATGGGTGTTGGATTTTGTCAAATGTTTTTTTATGCATCTATTGATAGGATCATGTCATTTTTGTCTTTGAATTTCTTTATGTGATGTACCACATTTATTGATTTGTGAATTTTGTACCAGCCTTGTATCCCTGGAATGAATCCCACTTGGTCATGATGAATGATCTTTTTAATATATTGCTGGATCCAATTTGCTAATATTTTGTTGAAGATTTTAGCATCTATATTCATCAGGGATATTGGCCTGTAATTCTCTTTCTTTGTAGTGTCTTTATCTGGTTTTGGAATTAGGATAATGTTGGCCTCATAAAAAGAGCTTGGAAGTGTTCCTTCCTCTTGAATTTTTTGGGATAGTTTTAGGAGTATACACTGAGTGGCCAGATTATTATGACCACCCCATCAGTACTTCATTGACACTTCCAAAAATACTGAATATTGAAAACTTCCTAAGCAAATACTCTCAAGGTTTTATTATTATTATTATTATTATTATTAGCATAACTAATTCACTTCATTGTACCGATGGGGTGGTCATATTAATCTGGCCACTCAGTGTAGATGTTAGTTCGTCTTTGAATGTTTGGTAAAACTCTCCTGTGAAGCTGTCTGTAACTGGGCTTTTGTTTTTTGGGAGTGTTTTGATTACGTTTCTTTTTCCTCAGTTGTTATTGGCCTATTCAGGTTTTCTGATTCTTCCTGATTCAGTTTGGAAGATTGTATTTTTCTAGTAATTTGTTCATTTCATCCACATTGTTCAACTTGTTGGCATATTATTGTTCATAGTATTTTCTTACAATCCTTTATATTTCTGTGGGGTCAGTTGTTACTTCTCTGCTTTTGTTTGTGAATTAATTTATTTGGGTCCTCTCTCTCTGTTTCTTGATGAGTCTGGCTAATGGTTCATCAATTTTGTTTATCTTTTCAAAGAACCAGCTCTTGGTTTCATTCATGTTTTGTATTGTTATTTTAGCTTCTATGTTATTTATTTCTGCTCTAATCTTTATTATTTCTTTCCTTCTACTTACTCCTGGTTTTTCTTGTTGTTCTCTTTCTAGCTCTTTAAGTTGTAGGGTTAAATAGTTTATTATTAATTTTTCTTATTTTTGAAGCAGGCCTATAGTGCTATGAACTTCCCTCTCAGGACTGCTTTTGCTGTGTCCCAGATATTTTGGGTTGTTGTGTGTTTATTTTCATTTGTTTCCAGGAAGTTTTTTACTTACTTCTTAATCTCATTGGTAACCCAATCTTTATTTAATAACATGCTGTTTAGCCTTTATGTGTTTGAATGTTGTTGAGTGTTTTTGCTATAGTTGATTTCTAATTTCATTCCACTGTAATATGAGGAGATGCTTGATATGATTTCAATCTTCTTAAACTTATAGAGACTTGTTTTGTTTCCTAACATGTGGCTTATCTTTGTGAATGACCCATTTGCATTTGAGAAGAATGTGTATTCTTCAGCTTTGAGGTGATATGTTCTATAAATGTCAGTTAAATCCATCTGACCCAGTGTGTCTTTTAGAGTAACTTCTTCCTTGTTCATTTTTTATATGGAAGATAGATCCAGTGAAGTCAGTGGGGTGTTAAAGTCCCCTACTGTGACTGTATTGTTGTCAATCAAAGTCTGCTAGAAGCTTTTTTAGATATTGGGTGCATATATGTTTACCAGGGTTATATCCTCTTGTTGCATCAATCCCTTTAGTATTATGTAGTGACCTTTGTTGTCTATTGTGATGGCCTTCATTTTGCATCTATTTTGTCATATAGGAGTATTGCTACATCAGCTCTTTTTTCATTTCCGTTTGCATGGGAAATTTTGTTTCCATCTCTTCGCTCTCATCCTGTGTGAGTCTTTTTTTCTAAGGTGGGTCTCTTGTAGACAGCATATACTAGTAATTGGGTCATGTTTTTTTTTTTTTTATCCAATCAGCTAACCTGTGTCTTTTGATTGGAGCATTTAATCCTTTAAGGTTATTATTGATAGTACTTATTTGTTGTCATTTTAATTCTGTATGCCTCTCTCTCTCTCTCTCTCTCTCTCTCTCTCTCTCTTTCTCTCTCTCTTCTCATTACAACAGTCCCTTTACATTTCTTGTAGTGCTGGTTTGGTGGTGATAAACTCCTTTACCCTTTTTTTTTGTATGGGAAGGTCTTTATTTCACCATCTATTTTGAATGCTAGCCTTGCTGCATATAGTAAACTTGGCTTCAGATCCTTGCTTTTCATTACCTTGAATACTTTATGCCATTCTCTTCTAGCCTGTAGAGTTTCTGATGAGAAATCACCTGACAGTCTTATGGGAGCTTCTTTGTAGGTAACAAATGGCTTTTGATGCCTTTAAGATTCTCTCTTTGTCTTTAATTTTTGGCATTTTAATTATCATGTGTCTGAGTGTGGGTCTGTTTGGGTTCTTCTTGCTTAGGACATAAAAATTAATTTATATAATGAAGTATGCATGAGCTAGATATGCAAAGAGTATGTGCATGTGTGCGTATTATGTGGATGTGTGCATATTGTGTGTGTGTGTGTGATGTGTGTATACGGGTGTCTGTGTCTATGTATATGTGTATGGTGTATGTTTCTGTGTTTTTCTGTGTGTGATGTGTATGTGTGTGGTGCTTTGTTCCTTCTGTAGATAAAGACAATGTGGGTGGAGGAAGGCAGATAATCTGTGAAGATTTCCACTCAAGAGAAGCAGAGAAAACAGGGAAACAGAATCCCTGAAATCAAACCAGTTGTAGGGCTCCTCAAGTGTATCAACAAGCACTGAGGAGGGACACTGTCCTGACCACTGGGCTCTCACCAGAAGCCTGTGAGCTGGGCCCTTCGTAGCCTCATTTATACCGAGGAGAGAGTTGTGAGGAAGGGGAGTGGCTGGCCCTGGTCACACAGAGGATGTCGACAAAGCCAGTTGTCAGTTGGGAGTTCCTGTGAGCTTAACCATGTGACCTACCACAGCTTCCTCATCCATAAAATGGGAATAACAATAATACAAACAAACAGGATGGTCATGCAATTGAGTGGAAGCAGTGAGTTAACATCTGCAGAATACTTAGACCCACACCTGGCACAGAGAGAGTGCTTGAGAAATAGATGGTGGGTAACACTGCCCTCTGTGCCCTTGCACAGTGCCGCCTCTGGGAGGCCAGGATGGGCCTGAAGCAGGGTGATGATGGCCGTGATGATGGGAAATTGTTTTTATCGGGTCAGCTTTCTAATCCGACATGAACCCCTGGGCCTTGCCCAGCAGCACCAGGAGTGCGCACAGCATGGTGACAGTCAGGACAACTGTATGCTGGCCAAGCAGCCCTGGGACAGCAGAGAATGCCCTTGGGGAACCTTTCTGATTCAGTTCACAGACATGGCACTTCAGGGCAGTTAGGTTGGCCTTTACCTGGTCTCTCTCCCCTGTCTCTCTCTACCTTCCCTGGGGTCCCCTCCACTTTCCGGGGCTGTCACCCTTGAGCAGGCATGAGAACCACAGGGCACTGGAGAAACCCTGGGCTGGGCCCCACCCTGAGTTTCTGGTTCAACAGGTGTGGGTAGGCCTGAGAACTTGCATTCTTACCAAGTTCCCAGGCGAGGCTGGTACTGCTGCGGGTGCAGGCCACGTGACCAGGGGTCTCCACCGTGGAGGTGCCTTGGCAGCTCTCTGTGTAGACAGGAGCGGGCATCTCTTTCTGCCCCTGCAGAGAGAAGGCTGCAAGCAGCACGCCTCTGCTGGCTGCACTGAGAACCTCCCACAGCAGCGCCCAGGCCTACGATTGGCCAGAGGACCTTCCAGGAGGGGTGAGGAGACAGCCTACGTGGGCAGGGCAGCGACGGACTCTGCCCAGGGCAGCTGGACCCAGCCAAGTGCCTGCCTCAGAGCTGATATGTCTCTACAAATTCTCCAGGAGATAGAAGGAGGCTGGACACTCAGAGAGTCTCGATTCCATGACTGTTCTCCCAGCGGGCAGTCCCGACCGAGAGCCAGAACCTGAAACACCACATCGCAGCTGCGGCTGCATTTCATTCCTTGTCACCTCCCTTGAGAAGCAGACACACACACAGATCACAGCTTCACTGCAGGCCAGCGGGAGCACTCCTGGACTCTGGAGACCGAGGTGTCCCTGGGGCAGTGTCTGAGAGGCCCCTGTGGAAAGCACAGGGCTGGGCACGCACGAGAACAGAGCCAGCTCCTTGGTGGTGACAGCACACCACCTGGGCAAGTTATTGGACTGTTGACACCTCAACCTTCCCATCCGTAAAATGCTGAGAATACTGGTCCTCACTGTGAGAATTAAATAGACCAACACCATGGAGCTCTGTGTCAATCTCTGGACACACTGGAGGGGGCTGTGCCTTGAGGGAGGGGGGTGGGGAGGGGTGCTGGTAGGCATGGCCTGCCTCCGAGAGTGTGCTGAGTTAGAGAAAGGCAGGTGGACAAATAGGTGTGGGCCTCCTGTGGTCAGGACCTGTGTCATCTGCTTCTTGTGCAAAGCCCAGCATCTGGCATCCTCCCTGTCACTTGCCCTGGGCCACGTCCTTACCTTGGGCTGCTGTACCGCCTGGCATCAGCCCCCATTCCAGCTGTGAAACTAATGGTTCATTTTCATCCACGAAAGTGGCACGTATGCTTCCAAATCCACCAAGTCTGGGATCAGATCAGTGCAATTAAAAAATATACCCCACATTTAGCTCAAGAAAATATTTCAGCCGAGTCACATAAATACATGCAATCTAATAAGACGTGATATAATTAAGGGAATGAGGAAGAGGAGGGGAGAGAAATGAGGGTACCTAGCAGAGAATAAAGCCAGAGACTTAAGTATTCAAATGTTCTATAAATGTCATTAAATTGCAATAAAATCTGCATGACATGAAGTCGGCCGTCTTGCCCATTTGTCAGGGGCCTTCAGTGCACTCCCATTGCTGTGCGACCCTCCCCACCGGAGCTCCGGAGCTCTTGTCTGTCTGCGTCGAACACTAACTCGCCATTGTCCCGCCACAGCCCCTGCCAACCACCGTGGTGCTTGCTGTCTGTGATTTTGCCTGGAACACGTGCCTCCTGTAAGGGGGATCACGCAGCCTTTCTCCTTTGTGTCTGGCTTCTTTCATTAGCATAATGTCCCCAGGGTCATGCCTGTTGTGGCACGTGTCAGAATGCCCTTCCTTTCCAAGGCTGAGTCACACTCCATTGGATGGATATGCTAGCTGGAGACTGTTTTAGTGTTTTTTCATTAACACCGTTTTAATAGTTATGGCACATATGCTATGTGCTTGTGAAAGGTTATAAATCATGGCTGGTGTAGGAGGGAATGACAGTTCCAAATGCAATCAGCCCTGATCCTCGCATGTAACTCACTCATTGCTTGGCTGCCCCCCCCCCTTTCCTTTTCAACCTTAAATTATGCCTATTATTTATCAGGATCTGAGAGTTTGGTGCGCCTTCATGGCAGGGAGACTGTTACAATTGTGGCAGCTGTGTCCTCTATATTACATTAAAGTAGTTCTGAAATGCAAGCCAGTATGGGGCTCCCCACAGTGAAGTACTTGGGAAATGCCATTCATTTGACTAATATTGAGCAAGTGTCTTGTCTGTAGCTGGGGGGTTAGTGAGGGACGACAAAATGACTGAACAGCAGGCTGTGTGGGGTGACCAGGCCGGAGGCTGGGACGGAGGCTCTGTCCCAGCCTTGCAACTGCTGCCCCAGGGGTGAAGGCTGGCGACGCAAAACCCATACGCAGATGAAACAATGCAGGATGGTGAGGGCGCTGCCAGAAGGAAGCCTGGGCCTGTGGAAAGACCCCGCCAGGCAGCGAGCTGTCTGCAGGCCCCTCTGAAGAGCGGGCACTTAACGGAGGAGCCAGTCCTGCGCACAGAGCCACAGTGCGAGGTGCCTGCGCTGACAGTAGGGTGGGGAGCCGGGGCGGGGAAGGAGCACAAAGGCTCTGAGAGAAAGAAGAAGGCCTTGGAGGTGACGGCGAAGGGAGGGCTTCATTGCAGTCTCCTGGGAAGCACAGCCCATATCATCGGAACTCTGCTTCTCAAAGAGCTCCCTGCTGCTGGGGGAGCCGGGATTAGAGAGAGGCAAGAGTGCACGGGTGCTGATGGGAGGGCGTGGGGAGCCCGAGGAGGCGGAGCATGTCCAAGCACCTGCTAGGAAGACGGTCGAGGGTCTGGCTTGGCACGTGAGCAGATGGTGGCTCTCTTTATGACACGAGGAACAAGGAGACAGGACACGGGGAACAGCACTCAAGGGTTTGTTTAGAAACAGGCATTGGTAAGGACCAGGGGAGAGTCAGAGGCCGCGGTTGGAAATGCCAGTGTGGAGCCACAGCGCTCAAAGCTCCGGCAACTCTGTCATGAACACAAGATGGGGTTAAACCTGGGAGATGGCAGGGAACAAAGCGCAGAGAAGAGAGCAGAGACCCAGAATGAAACGCAAGGAGCCTCGGTGTGGAGAGGTGCTCAGGGAGAGGACGACGCGCAGCTCAGAAATTGCCGCCGCTGGAGGGGGGCCAGCAGAGCGGCTTCGGGGAGACCAAGTGGAGAGGACCTTTCACGGCCATGACGGGGAGGCTACACGGCAGCTGAGAAGTACATCAGGTCTGGCCCCTTGGACGCCTGGCTCACTGGGTGCTGTGGGTAAAGACGTTTGAATAGTGACTAGAGGGGAGGAAGCGGAGACCGTGGGAATATACAATGCCTTTGAGAACTAATTCTGGTTCATAAAGAATATTGGAGAATAAGATGGAGCTGGAGGGAGGCAGTAGATGGAGGACTTCAGGTTGAGAGGTAGTATAGCATGTGTGTATGCGGATGAGAATGTTTACCCCAAGTGGTCATTTTTATCTCAGAATGTTTGCAATACATCTGCTTTCACTACAAATTCAACCAACATAAGCAGCTGTCCATTAAGGGACTAAATCCTTAATATTAAGGACTAAATCCTTAATATTAAAATATGCCATCTGCACAGAATAGATGGTAGAAAAATAAAACCTGAAAGAATAATTTGTGATATTTAATAAGCACTATTAGGCACTAGGCACTGCTTTAGACCCTTGGCTTACCTTATAAAATAATACAAAATAGGAATTTATTTTCTTTTGGGGGAGATATACCAAGCAATGAACTGATAAATAACTAACTTTTATAGTTATTGGAGAGTGATTATTGCCATTATTAGCCACTGTAATTTTGAGAAAGAAGACCAAAGTTGGTGCTAGCAATGCTACCTGATATCAAACTATACTGCAAGGCTATAGCAATCAAACCAGCATGGTGCTAGCATAAAAAGACACATAGAGCACATGGAAGAGAATAGAGAGCCAGAAATAATTCCTTACCTACATAGTCAATTAACATTTGACAAAGAAGGCAAGAATATACAACATGGTAAAGACTGTCTATTCAATAAATGTCAGGAAAAATGGACAGACACATGCAAAAGCAATTAAACTATACCTTCTCTTATGCCATGTACAAGAATAAACTCAAAGTGAATTAAAGACTTAAATGTAAAACTCAAAATCATAAAACTTCTAGAAAATATAGGCAGCAAATTCTCTGACATTTCCCTTAGAAATTTTTTTTCTGTTATATCTCTTCAGGCAAGGATAGCAAAAGAAAAAATAAACCAATGGGACTACAACAAACTAAAAAGTTTTTGTACAGCAAAGGAAACCACCAACAAAATGAAAAGGCAACCTACTGACTGGGGGAACATATTTGCCAATGATTCATCTGATAAGGTGTTACTATCCAAAAGTTATAAAGAACTTATAAAACTCAACACCACAAACAAACAAACAATACAATTAAAAAGTGGGCAGAGGACCTGAATAGACACTTCTCCATAGAGAACATATGGCCATATGATAAGATGCTCAAAATTACCAGTCATCAGAGAAATGCGAATTAAAACCCAATGAGATATTACCTCACACCGGTCAGAATGCCTATCATCACTAAATCAACAAACAAGTGCTGGCGAGGATGTGGGGGAAAGGGAGCCCTCTTGCATTGTTTGTGGGAATGAAGATTGGGATAGCCACCATGGAACACAGTATGGAGCATTCTAAAAAAATTAAAAATGCCTTATGACCCAGCAAACCCACTCCTGGTTACATATCCCAAGAAACCCAAAATACTAATTCAGAAAGGACCTATGTACCCCTATTTTCACTGCAACATTATTCACAATATTCAAGATATGGAGGCACCCCAAGTGACCATCGGTTGACGAGTGGGTAAAGACAATGCGGTACATTTGTACATGAAATGTTACTCAATCATAAAAAGGAATTAAATCTTACCATTTGCAACTGCACGAATGGACCTGGAGAGTATTATGCTAAGTGAAATAAGGCAGACAAAGAAAAATCAGTACCATATTATTTCACTTATATGTGGAATCTAAGGAACAAAATAAATGAACAAACAAAACCAAAACAGACTCAAAGACATAGAACAGACAGATGGTTGCCAGAGGGGGTGGGAGTGGGGCTGGTGAAAAAGGTGAGGTATTATGAAGTGCAAATTGGTAGTTACAAACTAGTCATGGGGATGTAAAGTACAGCGTAAGGAATATAGGCAACAATATTGGAATAACTACAGCGGTGCCAGGTGGGTACTGGAAATTTCGGGGTGATTACTTGGTAAATTATATGATTGTCTAACTAGTATGTTGTACACCTGAAATGAATACAAAGTCATATTGAATGTCACTAATTGAATAACAAAATAAAAGCGGATGCAGTTTCTAGGTCCTACAAAAATATATAAATAAATATGAAATCTTTAGAATAAAAAGAAAAGCATCATATGCCTGTAATCTAGAGTCTATTTACGGGGGGAAAAGGCCAATAAATATGTATTTTAAATGCCCAGCCTCACGGTAATCAATGAAGTGAGCATTTAAATAGCTTGATGGCATTTCTCGCTCATCAGACCTGAAAGAAATGGAGAGAGAGAACCCAGTTGTCAGAGAGGGTGTGGCGCAGCCTGCACTCACGCCCTGAGCGCCAGGAGATGGCGCCACTGTTTTTGGAAGAACCTGGGCCTCGAGTGGAGCTGAAGACCTGCTGCCAGCAGCGTCACTCCTCGGATGGGCCCGGTCCCTGCGCTTGGTCAGGTGGCATGAATAAAAGCATTGGCATAGCCATTGTTTGCAATAGCAAACTACTGAGAGAGGAACATCGTTCAGAAGTGAGATGGATTATGCACAGATCATGCAGACGAAGCTCACAGAGAGGATGGTGAGAAAGCAAAGCTGCCGAGGGTGCGTACAGCGTATCGCTTACATCATGCTGTGCGCAGCGAGTGAAGCCATCGTTAGGAGTGCTGACCAGCTCAAGAGCAAAGAGAACTGGGAGAATGATAGACCCCAAGTTCAGGAGAGTGGTTTCTCCGAGCCAGCAGGCGTGTGAGGACAGGAAACAGCACATCTGCATCATGTCAGGTCATATCATGTGCAGGATCAGGCCTCCCACAAACTGGCCACGGGGCGTCCAGTCCTGCCAACAGGCAGTGCATGCTGTGCCCGGCGCTGGAATGCAGCCTCGACAGGGCGGTTGGCAGGCGCACGGGACAGGGTAATCCGCCGCTGGTCCTTTGCCCCCGAGACTCAGGTTGTCCAGGAGGCAGGGGAGGCTGTGTGCACTGAGGAATGACCTCTGGGACAGCTGAATGCTGGGAATGGTGGCAGAGCTGGCAAAGGCTGCTGAGCCTGAGAGGCCTGGCCTGGCACAGACGGCATCCTGGAGCCGGTGCTGTAAGGATGAGAATCGTGTGTACTGATGGAAAAGGTAACATGGAGCCAAAGCCAGGAATGGAAGCGACCCTGTGAGAGGAGACTGCACTGAACGCAAAGGAGGCGGCTCTGCTCCTGCCAGCGCGTCCGGTCTCCCAGGCAGGCAGGCACAGATCTGGTGACAACGCCGAAGGCACTGAGGACCTCTTTCTCTTATACAAATGCCTGAAGACCCCGCACCTGACATGCTGTTACACACCTCATCCCTCGGGGGCAGAGTATCCAGAGTTAATGTTGGGGGTGGGGGTCGGGGCGGGGAGAGGTGACAGTGACTGTGCTTGACCTCTGAGAACGAACAGCACAGCAGCATGTTCTCCGGTGCCTCGCACTCCGGGCTGCCCACTGGGCCTTGTTGTGCAGACACCATGTTTATTATCAATGGGAGCCTGGGCGATCCATACGGTGCTTCCTGTGGTTGTCCCCTCCTTCCTCAGCGTCCTGCGGACAAGGGAGCTGGCCACAGCGCCAGGACTGCGGGCAGCGCAGGTCAGCCGCCAGGCTTCCCTTCACGGGCCTGGGTGAGGGCTGCAGGAGCAGGCGGCCTCCTCCCAGGGTGCCCAGTCCGTCCAGGAGGAGCCACTCTGGGCACCGACGCCGACTCGGTCCCTGCCAGGGAGAGCACCGTGTCTTGGTGATCACTTCCGTGCCTTTATCCTGGGGTTTGCTCACTGCTCCACCGCCAGGCGGAGAGGGCTGATCCTGTCCACCCTGGTGCAGAGGTTTGTTTTGTTGTTGTTGTTGGTTTGTTCCATTAGTTGTGTTGGTGTCGGTTTCTCCTCTCCACGCTCCTTCATACCCTTGACCCTGGAGTCACCACAGAGAGAAACTTGTCCTGATCCAGGCTCCGTTTCGAAGTTCCATCTGCCCTCGGCCATCCGGGCCATCTCCATCCGGTACCCAGCACTCCGATGGTCCTCTGCCTCGCCCACTCTGCTTTGTCCTTTACTACCCCTTTGGTGGGTGTGATTGTATGTGTCAACTTGACGAGGCCACACGGTGCCCACACATTGCTCCAGGTGCTCCTGGGAGGGTGTTTCTGGTGGATTAA
Organism: Myotis lucifugus; assembly: GCF_000147115.1. NCBI lineage: Eukaryota > Metazoa > Chordata > Mammalia > Chiroptera > Vespertilionidae > Myotis > Myotis lucifugus. The sequence goes on from NW_005871494.1 coordinate 145,490, forward strand.
CGTTTGAATCTGGTGGGCCGTGTAAGCAGATCCCGCCCCAGTGTGGCAGCCTGAATAGAGGAGGGAGGCTGATGTCCTCGGTTAAGAGGGATCTCCTGCCTGGTGGCCTTTGAACTGGGCCCTCGGCTTTTCCTGACTTCAGGTCCCCCTGGGTCTCAGGCCTGCTGGCCTTCAGACTGTAGCTACAACATTGGCTCCGTGGTCTTCCACCTGCCAAGTACATACCTGGGAACAGAAGTCTCCATAATCATGTGAGCAATTCCTTTTACAGGTGTATATCGCTAACAACAGAGTTTTGTTTGAGAAATGCATTATTAGGCAATTTCACGCACACACCACAGCGTGCACCTCACAAATCTATGTTGTGTAGCCTACTACACACCTAGGCTGTATGGTCTAGCCCAGTGGTCGGCAAACTGCGGCTCGGCAAACCGCGGCTCGCGAGCCACATGCGGCTCTTTGGCCCCTTCAGTGTGGCTCTTCCACAAAATACCGGCTCTTTCACAAAATACCAACTTCTGCGCATGGGCCACGAAGTTTCAATCGCACTGTACGTGCAAGCCCCCACGTGGTATTTTGTGGAAGAGCCACACTCAAGGGGCCAAAGAGCCGCATGTGGCTCGAGAGCCGCTGTTTGCCGACCACGGGTCTAGCCTATTGCTCCTAATATACAAACCATACAGCATGTTACTCTGCTGAATACTGTAGGCAACTGTAACACAATGGTAAGTATTTGTGCGTCTAAACGTACCTAAATACACACACGGCACCGTAAGCACGTGACAGATAAGAATGCTGCGCTCACCGGCCTGGCAGCGCTGGGGGTCCGTGAGGAGGCGGTGAGCAGAGGGAAGGCCTGGGACACACCGCGCACCCGCCCGCAGTGCACTTACGAACATGCCTTCCTCTCTTCAATAACAATCCACCTGAGCTTCCTGGACTCTTGATTTTATTCGCATTTTAACTTTCTGACTCTTTGCCATACACTTAGCATGAACACAAACGCGCTGCACCGCTGTACAAAAATACTTTCTATGCTTTTTTCTATTTAAAATTATTTCGTTGCTTTAGTTTTTAAACTTTTTTGTTAAAAACTACGACACGAACACATGAACACATGCCCTAGCTAGGCCCACGCAGGTCAGGACCTTCAGTGCCACTGCCTCCCACCTCCACGCCTCGCCCTGGGAAGTGTCCGGGGCAAGGACAGCCGCGGCTCCTCTCCTGGGACAGCGCCCCCCCCACCCCACCCCGCACCCCTCACCCCCTGCACCTCAGGGAGGACCGGCCGAGGCTCTCCTTGAGGAAGGGGTGTCACGCTGGTCAGAACTATGACCACGAAGATTCGCTCGTTTTGTTTTTGAATCATAGATCAGGTTGCAAGCACATAACCCACCATGAACATTCCTCTCTCAGTGAAAACCTTTTGTGTCGGGGTCCCTGTTTCCAGACTTTTCCAGGAGCTCGCTGAGCTCTGCAACAGCTTCCGCTGAGCTCTTCACTGTGCGTCTTCTTGGGGATTTTCTTCTTTTCCCTCCCCTGCAGCTTCCGTTTCTCTGGCTCTTCTCAGCTCCGCGTTCCTGCTCCAGGTCCAACAGCTCCTCCCTCGGCAGCTCCTCAGGGCCCACTACTGGGAGCTCCGCAGGCCCCTCCACGCCCAGGGAGCCCTGGGCCTCCCAGCTCCTCAGCACCCACCACCAGGAGCTCTACAGGCCCCTCCACGCCCAGTGAGCCCTGGGCCTCCCAGCTCCTCAGCACTCACCGCTAGGAGCTCCGCAGGCCCCTCCACGCCCAGGGAGCCCTGGGCCTCTCAGCCGCAGCTGCTGCGCTGGCAGCTCCTCGTGCTTGGCAAGGCCTTTGACGTCATGGACGAACCTCTCGAGTGTCTCCTCCTGAGTGACAGTCATCGAGGCTCTGGGTGCAGCATGGACGCCGTCACCCTGGAGTGGCACCCGTCCTCCCTCAGCTGCGCAGCAGCCAGGCACAGGGCGGCCTCAGGACACGCCTAAGGCTGCACCCCCCGCGGTTCCTGGCGAGAGAGGGGGTTGAAAGGATGCACACCCCTTGGAGATCGGGGTGAAGAGCACCCACAAAGGGCGCCTGTCCACAGGAGGCACATCCTGCAAGTGTGTTGTTCCCCACGCAGCCCTTCCCCGTCTCGCCCGGCAGTGAGGCGGCATCTGGGAGAGGAGCCGGCGCCCAGGATGCTCACTGCTCGGCAGGTCCAGGGGTCTCACGGTGCCAGACACAGGGTCTCCCCTGGGGCCCTGCCCTGGCCCCGGGCAAGGCTGTTCTTGCTCCTAGAAGCGGGACCGGCCTGCGGCCTCCCTGTGGACCAGGGCCTCCCGGCGCCCCAGGAAGGGCGGCTCCATCCACAGGAAGAGTCCCGGCCTCGTTTTCTTTACAATCAGCTTCTCCGGAGCTTCCCGCCCGCCCGCCCCCCAGCAGCACTCGCAGCCGCGCTCACGCTCACTGGGGAGTGAATGCCGGGCCCTGAGTTGCTCCCACCGCCCAGAGCCAGCAGCCTCAGCCTCCGCCAGGCCTGGCCGTTCTCTAAACCAGCGAACGTGTCTGGTGGCCGTGACCTTGGTGCCCGGGACCCGCTGTGACCGGCCTTCCCTCCAGGCCCGGGCGCTGCTCCAGGGAGGAGAGAAGCTGCTGGATCCGTGGGTCCCGAGGCATGGGGGGGGGCGGGGGGAGCAGATGCTTCAACAGCTCTCTCTCTCTCTCTCTGCTCTTGTTCAAGGTCGCGACTGAGGTGACGCCCGCCTGCCCAGCAGTGGCCTGGCTCTCGACCTCTGTAACCTTGTTCGTCATCTCTACCTTCCTCCCCGGGCGTCACTCGGTGTGTCTCTCACTAGCGTCTGCGGTGGACTTGTTTGCTGAGCGGCCACAGTGAACAAAACAACATGAGAATAAATCGAGCGCCAGAGAAAATGATGTGCTCAAGAGACGCGGTAAACAAGATGCATGAGGCGTAACAAGGCATGCTATTTTATAGAGTACTTATTTTCTTACATAAATAGAAAGAATACACTTAAAATAAGAATAAAAGTCTAGCACAGGAACACACGCGCCGGTCTCACAGTGCTCCTCAGCGTCGCCCAGGCTGTGGGCTGTACATCATCGTCAGGGCTGTTTCACGTGACTGCAAGGCACCAGGTTTGTTACACCAGCGTCACCACAAACAGTGAGTAACGCGCGGTGGTGTTGTAGTGGACGCCTCGAGTGGAACAGAGGATGCCTCAGTCAAGAAGTCAGATTAAGGAGCCTTTGTTCAAAAGCCGGCGGCTGCGAGGGGGCATTCGCTCTCCAAATCTCGCAGCCCTGAGTGACTACAGTAGAGAGCTTATAAAGGCAAAAACCACATCCTGCTGGACGTTGGGATGTGAATCTATCTTGTGAAAGCAGATTATACAGAAGCAAAATTGAGCAAAGTTAATAATCTGTAAAGATCATCTACAGTTTCAATTCCTGGAGCCACTGAGTCAGCGGGCAGCATTCTTTGGTGGCTCTGGCCCTCAGGCACAGAAGAATATCCTTTGTAGAACCATAACGGGGCTGGCAACATAATGGGGTGATTTATGTGAGTTTCCAGGTCTCAGTCTGGAAACTGAGGTAACTACCCTATTGTTGAAGCAAGCAGGTGTGTACAGAAGCCAGAATAGCAGGTTTAAAATTTAAACAGCAGTTTTTACCCGAGATGAATGCTACTATGCTTCGGTGTCTTGATGGCTGCAGGATCACTAGGCGATAGGAATTATTTTAGCTCCGTGATAGTTTTATGAGACTAACCGGACAATCAATAGGTCCGTGCGGCCTGGCACTATTTGAACCAATTAAGCAGAGACAGGGTTGAAACACATGAGCATTTATTCCAATCCTGCCGGCAATGTGGGAGCAGCAGGTCATCCACAAACATCTGCTCTGACCCCCCTCTTCCCCTGTAAGCTATTTGTATTGGGTAGAAGAACAGAGATTACATGGGGAAGTAGGCACAAGGGTATGCCAAGGCCAGTTAACAAGTAATGCAGCTGGACATTTGCGAAAGTCTGTGGGTATGCAAAGGCTGGAGTCTTCAAAGGGCTGGCGGCTCTGGTTTCTGCAACAAGGCTGTTAATCTTTCCATGAGAACAGGCCGCTCCGATGGGGAGGATGGGCCGCATGTGCAGGTGAGCTCCCAGCCAGGTTCGAATGTGCCTTCTTTAATCAGAACAAAACATTACAGAGCACAATTAATATTCCTTACAATTATAGTTGGTCCCCAATATTCTATTTCTGCCCCTGTCAAGACCGCCATTGTATGCATTCTGTCATTGAGGGGAATGTCATTATGCGGCGCATGGCAGTAATGAACACACACACGCACACCCCCCACCCTCATGGGTTCCATGTCTGAAGAAACATGACTAATGCAGTAGGATTTTTGAAAAAAGACAAAACACAAAACAACAACAAAATGTACAGGCAGATGCAGCCAACTTGGTTTTGTTGAATTGAAAGGAGGCCTTAGATTTCACATCTTTCAAGGCCCCCAAATTTGTATAGGTTTCACGGGTACAATTCTATTATCACCCCAATAAATTTAATTAAAAATTTAAAAAAGAATTGGGATGAGTTTATGGCGGTCTCGAGGTAGAACGTCGCATCTTCTAGAGACAGCTAAGCCAGAGAGAGATGCCAGTGCTCAAGGGAGGGCCACTCTACCGGCATGCCACACCTTCCTTGCTATTTTAGGCTCCTATGATTTGTTCTTTCAATTAATCAAATCTATTGTTCTAAAAAAAAACAAAAACCCTAAATTTGGAACTAAAAGAGAACATAGATATCATGAAGTATAAATTCAGGAAATTAAGCCTTACAGAAGGTAAACTACAGGTGAACTGGCAAAGAGGAATATGCCTGGTCACTGGCTTCGGAAACTTCAGCAGTGCTTCGACCACAGGGCTTCTCCAAATACTGTGACACTTCCCTCTGCTCCCAGCCAACCTGGGAGGATGCTGCAAAACCAAAGGAACATTATTACCCAGACTCCTCCCTCCAGCAAGATTTTCCCAAGGGGAGGCTGCGAAGCCAGCCCGCGATGCCTCTGGGGGGAAGCTCTCTGGGCTGCATCCGAGGGCCCACCTTTGCTTGCTGTCTGGCCCAGCAGGACCTTGCTGGAACCACAGGCTGTGCGGCTACCAGCATCCCAACAGGGGGAGGGCAGGGCCCTGCCTTGCCCGAGGTGGTCCTGTGCCTAGAGTGTCTGCCAGGAACCGCTGCCCCGCACACTCAGAATTCCTGAATTGAACTACAGCCGGTGTCTTATTTAAGAAGGTACTTGGGAATGCAGTGTGCAGCCTGCTTCCTACTTAAACAGCTAAGGATGAATGTGGTTTGTGGAGAGGAAGTTGAAGAAGTCATTGTCCTTGAATAATTAATTACTTCATCTTCTCTTGCAAAAATTGGTTTATTATCTCCAATGGAACTCCTTCAGCTCTCATTACCCAGCTCACGAGTGACATTTAGATAAAGGCCCTCGGCGCCCGTTGTTCTTTGTTCTTTCGGAGCCTCCCCTGCACGCAAGACTGAGAGGCCTGGGGGGCTGTCCTCTGGAAGAGCACATCTCCGCACAGCAGCCATTCATCAGCCCTTCGGTTACTCCCGCGGTAGCAGCAGCCTGCGCTCAGTGACTGCAGCAAGAATGATTGGTGAACTGAAGATTCTTTCCCTATTTTCCTATAACAAGCTGAGTTTTTCATGGTTGGGTGAAAGAATAAAACCACAATAAATGAAGACAGGGCATCAGTTCTGCACATGCCTCTCCTGCATTTTCTTCATGCGAGCTGCTCTTCGTAAGCCACAGACCAGATGGCGTTAAATCTCGTATAATGTTAATTATCATCCCTATATATTTAAAGTTACATAGAATGTTGGAATTTGAAATACCTCTCTCTCAAAGTACAAATATCTCTCTCACACACAAAAACATCCATGAAAACTATGTGACTAGTCAACAAACAGAAAATGGAGACAAATTGTGGTGTAGACTATGAGGAGGCAGAATCCATAACAAAATACCACAAACGAAGGGGCTGAAGCTTAGGGATTTTTTTGCCTGGGAGTCTGGACCTGGGATTCTGGAGGCTGGAGTCGCAGTGCTGGGGGCTTCGAGCTGTTGGCCAGGCTCCCTCTGAAAGCTTGGGGAGAATCCTTTCCCCCTCTTCTAACTTTTGCTGTTTGCTGGTAACCCTGGTAGGTGTGTCTGTCCGCCTTCATCACCACATACCTGCCTTCTTCCACGCATCTCTTCTCCTCTTCATAAAAGAATACCAGTCATTTTAAAGGCCCTTCTACTCCATATGACCTCATCTTCTCCAAATACTTTTGTGATAACCCTGTATTTAAATAAGGTCACGTGTCTGAAGACGGGATGGTCCTCACATACCCTTTGGGAGGGGACACAGTTCACCCACACAAAGAGGCGAATCTCCCTAGGCAGGGCACGAAGGAGTGCCTCTCGTGGGCAGTGCACTTAGGAGCAGAGCTGAGGCGGAGATGCAGTAGAATGAGAGTGGCCTGATGAACCCACAGAGCTGATGACAAGCATAATGGAGGAAGGCGCTGGTGCATTTAGGGAACTGAGAAAAGGGTAGTTTGGCTGGCTCCTGGGAGCAGAGGGAAGAGGCCCAGAGATGGAATTGGAGACATTGCAAGCTGCCAGATCATGAGGGCCTTGTGAGCCAGCGTAGAGGCTGGGCAGGATTCTAAGAGCCCTGGGTTGTAGGAGAGGATAAAGGCATGGGGGGGGGGGCGGGCAGAAGAAAGCGGGTATGCCAAGGGGCGCTCTATCCAGTGGAGAGGAAGACCTCCAGACCCAAAGGATTGGAGTTGGCAGATGACCCAAAAGATGGCAAGATGCAAGTGTCACCCCTAACAGCAAGCCTGAGTCCCTATTCCAGGTTCTTGTCCCACGAAGTTGAAGAATAAAGATTATGGACTGAGAGATTTTATGCAGAAGCCTGGACATGTATTGCAAGCACATGCAAACCCCACCTGGGAGGACCCAATGGGTCACCCGGGAAGTCTCTGTCCAGGGTTTATAAATGCTGCCGCCGACCCAGCACTACCCCTTTCCTCCCCGTAGCATCCTGCTGCCCTCTGTGCTTGTAAGATCAACATTCTGGCCCTACCTGGTTTGGCTCAGTGGATAGAGCGTTGGCCTGCGGACTGAAGGGTCCCAGGTTCGATTCCAGTCAAGGGCATGTACTTTGGTTGCGGGCACATCCCCAGTGGGGGGTGTGCAGGAGGCAGCTGATCGATGTTTCTCTCTCATCGATGTTTCTAACTCTCTATCCCTCTCCCTTTTTCTCTGTAAAAAAAAATAAATCAATAAAAATATATTAAAAAATAAAAAGATCAACATTCTGGTGGTTTGGAGCTGGCTGTGCCCATCATGCACGCACACATTCCTTTCCCAGGGACCCTGCCCTAACCGCCTCTCTCATCTCTACGTCCTCTCAGGAGGAAGAACGCTACAGCAGGGTTTTGTAGCCAGAGGGGAAGTTATGCCTCAGAAGGGTCAACGCATGGAGCTGGAGGAGTTGGGGCATGAGGTGAAAGGTGAAAGTCTGCATGAGGCGCCGTGGGAGGAGGAAGGGCTGAGAGGAGCCAGCTTTTATTGTGGCAAAAGCGGCAGAGTCTCCCACAAAGCAGCTTAGGGTTCAGAGGAGCGCGATGAGTGAGGCTCATGTTCCGCTCGGGGAAGGACAGGAAGCTCTGATGGCGGGACCCAGGGGCGTGCAGCGCAGTGAGAGCTTACCAAGTTGCATTTTATGGATAGAGCATCTGCCTGCATTTGTTCATACTTTAGTAGAGCAAGAGAACTAGGTCAGCCTTAGATAAAACAGGGATAACACAACTCTCAGATGACAGAAAACAGCTGGCAGCTCTAGCATCTGTGTGGGCCTGCTGAGCCGAAAGATTAAAAACAAACCGACAGTGCGGTGCCCCGTCCTTGCGGGGTGCACCTGGCATCCAGGACGGGGAGGGAGAGGAGGCAACACCTCCTGAGACCTAAAAGCCTGTGGTGCAGTGGAGAGGCCTGAAGGGGGATTAAACATGCAGGACCAGGACCAAAACCAACAGAGTAACACACAACCTTTTCTCTGCAGAAAGGCCTGCCCTCAGATTCTTCATTCACGTCAAATTGATGCCATTCTCTACCAACCGTCCTTGGCTACTGAAGTGGGTACGGGGTGCACTACCCACTGACCCACGCGTGAGGCTGAGCCCCAGTGCCCCCGTGGCCGCAGTGTTGCTGCTGAAGGTGCTCAGCAGGTGCCTGTCCTGGGGGTGGAGAGAGGGCCTGGGGGGGGGAGCTCAGAGAGGGCCTGGGGGCACAGCACACAGGCAGCTCAGAGACGGCCTGGGGGCACAGCACACAGGCAGCGGCTGGCCCAGGGCTGCTCGCCAGGTGGGCATCTCTGAAGGGCCCACCTGCCAGAGACCAATTCCAGCATGACAGCAGGGCTGCATCTGGGGATGGCTGAAGGCATTTCCCCAAACCTGAATAGGATACATTGAATTGATTCTTGGCTGCCAGACAGCTAAAGGGCATCTTAATCTACATGTTATTGCCTCCTACTGGCCAAACACCTGAACAGCCGTAGGCTAATTCCCCCATTCTGACAATGGACTCTGTACCAAACCCTGACCCTTTGAAGTGTATATCTCTGCCTCTCCTCAGGACAAGTTGTGTTAATAAAAAGCATGGGGTCCTGGGGACGGAGAGAACCTAAGGCCTTAGACTTAAGACCTTAGAACTTAGCTCATTTAGCTAAGCTCCTCTGACTCCCAATGCCTTTCAAAATTATATTTCGTCTCCGGACTCTTTATTAGTCTCTGGATTCCTATGTCATCTACGCACAGCCCCTTCTCCAGATTCCTGAGCCCTTCTTGATGCTGGGACAAGAACCCTGGCACCCACCCAACTTCAGAGCTCTGGTTTGGGGCCAGTGAACGCATGGACAGAATCCAAAGACAAGCTGCATTTTCTTCTTCCCTTTTGCGGGGATCCCTTCTATTCTTGGGCCTGGGCTTTCTTTTCTCCAAGGAAATGTGAAACACTACTTGCATTTCAGGGTCAAGATCTTAGTTTGGAGGGTCTGGCCCACCCAGGAATTAGACTAGAGTGACTCCATGGGGAGAAGATAGAGGCGGGAAGAAGAAGGCCATGGCCAGTCCTGGAGGTGGACATCCTGACTGCTGACAAGATTGCTGGGAAATGGGGTGTCCTCCCCCCACCCTCATGTGATAACTCTTAGAATTTGACAGAATAGACAAGTACTAAGATGCAGGACCAGAAGCATCTGGGGTGGGGTTCACGCTCCCTTGAGCAAATTTTCAAGATGGCATAGCCTTGCACTAATTTTTAAGGAGATATGTTGACATGGCATTTGTTAAAAATGTATTTAAAAAAACGAACTTCAGTGCAGTGGGTCTTAAGCTCCTTAGCATCACCTAGATTGTTCGCTAAAACACTGATTGCTGGTCCCTCCTTGAGTTCTGATTAAATAAATCCCGGGTGAGACTGAAGTTTGCATTTCTAACGACTGTCCAGGTGGTGCCGAACCTGCTGGTGCCCACACTCCTGTCTTAGAGGAAACAGGGTGAGAGGGAGACCGTGAGGCGGAAGGAACCGGGCCCACGTGTGTCTGTCCTTGCGTGTCTGCCTGCTAGCAGGGCCTCCCCCACTCCCTCCGCTCCTGCCCTGAAGATGGGCAGTGGGCGCTGCCTCTCCCTGATGGCATGGCATTTGCCGCTCTCCGGGCCTGTGGGCCCAGGTCCCGAATGGAGCTGCTGACTCTCACATCTCACATGGACCACGCGGACCTGGGGGGAGCAGGCTGACGTGTTCGGTGATGCAGTTGTGTAATATACAAGGGAGCGAGAGAGTGGGGCCGGGGCTCAGCCGGTGCCCTCTCACCCAGCTGGGAACCTGGAGAGGGCAGCACTGGCCCAAGGAAGTTCTTTGCACAAAGGGTTCTCTGACCCTCTGACCGCATTGTCTTGAGGGGGAGAGAGAGGGTGACGGGGTCCACCCGAGAGGGGTCCTTTTTCTAATTTGCATAGAGACCCCGTGTCAGCTTGCAGAACCCTAGGTCAGGAGAGCAAAGTGGGGAGGCAGCGGAGAGGCTCCTTTATGGTCTCCCCCAAAGACCTTGGGGCACATGTGTGAGTCTCCGAGGACACAACTTCCTCGGAGTGAAGGACGCTGGATCGGCTGAGTCCGCTGCAATCTGCTTTGGGATATAGAGGAATGCTATGCCCCTCTCCCCGCGCACAACAGCTCAGGTGCCAGTCTCTGCACCCAGGGGCCGAGCGCAGGCTGCTGCGAGCAGCCTCAGCAGGACCACGGGCCTGGGAGGGTCACGCATCCGGCCCAGCCCCAGCCATGCTGAATCAGAAAACCTGGGTCGTGGCCCAGCTGCTGGGTTTAACAAGCCCGCCCGGTGATTCTGAATCAGGGTAGAGTGTGAGAGACACTGGCCTGGAGCTTCTCACCCCCAACAGGCCTCGGCATGTCCTGGGGATCTCATTCAATCTGATCTGAGGATGAGGTCCCGGGAGCAATCTGCTCCTCTGACCGATGCAGATCAGGGCTGTGGAGGAGTGACAGACAGACCATTTCAGCCCATTGCTCCTGTGTAAACGGGCCCTGGGCCCTGCTTCTCCTTCTAGAACAGACGCTAATCGTATGTGGCAAAACGCAGGCTTCTCCCGCAATGTGTCATTTGCAGAATGGAACTGGCGCCCTGCACCCGCTCCAGCAGCTTGCTCCCTACCAGATCTGGGCTAGAACTGGCTTTCAGCCTTCAATATTTTCATTATTTTTTTTATGTTGTTGACCATTTAATTTCTGTTTTTAATACAATTTTATTGTTGATAGTATTATACAGTAGATATCTGCCATTCTCCCCCTCCCCCCCTCCCAGCTCCTCCCCACCCCCCAGCTCAATATTTTTAGCTCTTTAAATTTTTCACCCTTCTCTGGTTAGTCCTCAACCTCCACTTTGTCATCTCACTGGACAACCTATATTTTGGGTTGTCATGGAAAACAGCATCCTGATTTTAGTCTGGATGGTCGCTTCAGACCCCAGAAACGGCGGCAGGGAGCCCAGAGCCTTCCCCCGTGTGTCTGGACGCTGCTCTGGGATGCTTTCCCAATGGCCAACCCTTCACTCGAAAGGGAGAGGAGATGGGCATGGAGAGGCCACCTGCTTTCCGGATCATTCATTAGATTTGCTGCTGGTGGTCTTAAACGACAGACAAAAATGGTGTATTCTTTTTCCTATCCCAATGGCCATAGCTTCAAGGTCAGCATTAGGGCGAATCAGTAAGCAAAATAAACCTACTTGTTATTGTGATCATTCTTGAGTTAGATTTTAAAGGCAAGTATTTCCTCTGAATAACAGGGTAGAAATGTACTTTGAAAATGAACATCAAAGGACAATGCTATTTGTAATGATACAGAAATTCAAAAACAGTTTTAGAACAGGTGAATGGGCTTTGATGAGCTAAATCAAATTTAAAATCAAGAAAATATTAAATATTGTTCAACCCTTAGCAAATTTGGTAGTATTAAAAAGAATAAGTTATAATTCCTCAAACCCGTAGTTTAAATTTATGGATCAGTGTTACAGGCAAGCATCTTTAAAATGTCGGCACAGAATTATTGTCATAAATCTTATTTCTTGCTGATTCACCTGTTTTTGACCAATACTTCTTGGACCAAATTGTTCATCAATGTCAGAAAATAAGCCTGGTTATTCCTGGAGACAATCATGTGACACTGGTCAGTGAGAAGGTAATCTGGCCTCGATGGCCAGCGGTGGTTCTGTCACAGAGGCCCTCCAATTAGCATGTACTCACCTGCACCGTGCAGCTGGCCATAGTGCATGGCCCCATTCCGGCTGCCTGCCAAGTGCGTAGGGTTTTAATCTAGTATCTGGATGCGGAGAGAAAGGCTTATGTGGTTAGTGATGATTATAGTTGGTAACGTGAACGACCTAAAACGAAATAATCTGGCGCACTTTCAATGAAAGCATTTTAATTCATTGAAATCTCAGAATTGCAGCCCTGCCGCCGACTCCAGAAGCAGGCAGTAGGCGGCGCCTGGCAGCTCTTTGGGGGAGAGCCGGCGCCATTTACGCAGGACCAGCCTCGGCGGCAGCAGGCGCTCGGCGGCGCAGAAGTCGGAGACCCGAGCGGGAGGTGGAAGGCCGGGCTGCGGGGGCTGGGACCGCCCGCCCCGCTGGTGGGGCGGCGCCGGAGCGCAGGGCGCCGGGGGCAGGTGCGCGGGGCCGGGACCGCGGGGCGCACGGGGCGCAGGAGCGAGGGGGGCGCGTGGTGGGCACCGGCGGGCGAGCAGCTGACGGCGTCGTCACGGCTGCGGGGGAGTGCGCGCCCCGCCTGCCTCGGGAGGAGCCGATCGCACGGCCGGTGCTGCCCAGTCCAGGGCCAGGCGAGCGGGGAGAAGCCCGGAGCAGCCGCACTTCCGCAGGAACCGGCTCCCCGGGCGGGGCGGGGGTCGCTGCGCCCGCGCTGGCCCTGCGCGCTGGCCTGGGTGGGAGAGCCCTGGGCAGGGACCGCCGCCTCCGGGAGGGCGAGTCAGCAGAAAACACGGATGGCGGTGGCGAGGGCACCCTCAGGGAGGCGAGCATTGTGATACCCGGGTTTAAAACAAGTTCTTTTTAAAAAAACAAAAACAAAAACACCCCACTGACATTATTTGGGATTTCTTCCAGAACTGAAGTTAGTGTTTTAGGAAAGTCTGTGGCTCAGGGGTTTCTATGAACGTGATGGTTTAATGGGTTTATCAAAGTCCTGAGAAGATGAGGTTCAAAGTGAGAGGAAAGCAAGGCGTGGTGGAGGCTGCGGGAGCCGCTCTCCTGGCCGCAGCCCTGTGCTTGGCGGGGGCTTGGCTGATGTCTCGCTTCTCGCCTAAAGATCGCGGGTCCCAGCTGCGTGTGCTCCTTGCAGCCTTGTCCCAAGAGCAGCATTCGCGCAGGGCGCTGCCTCCCGCCTCTAGCTGGGGGGGCTGTGGTTCCCCAAGATGACAGCGGCTGCTCCCAGCTCCCAGCTCCCAGCTCCCAGCTCCCAGCTCCCAGCTCCCAGCGGGCTTGCAGAGCGGTGCTGGCTTCCCCCGCGTCAAGCAGGCCTGAGACCCCGGGGAGAAATGCTGGCTTTCCCCTTTAAAACTCCAGTTCACGTTCTTTGGGGCTTGGGAGACTTGAACGGGAAGCTCCGTGGACCATGGGTTCCATCCATTGACGGTGCAAAAGGACCTCGTGGTGGGATCCTCTGGGGCGCAGCCACTCCGCTCCCTTCCTTAGAAATCGCTCTTTGTGTCTGTCCCTGTCATCTTGTGAACAGCTGTGTTCCCTGGGAGCAGGTGGAGTTCGCACAGGAAGTCCTTTCTGCTTTGAGCTAAAAACTTTTAAAATTATCAGGAAGATGCTCTAGATAACAATAAAGGACCGAGCATGCACATTCCAGATCAATCAAATGCACTTCGCTCCACTGCATTTGGTTTCCAAGGGGGGAGGGGGAAAGGGAGGGGGGGGCAAGGGGAGAATAAAATTAGAAAAAATGGAACAAATTTGTGGGGGGATAATTCTGTTGGTGTTGTCTGAAATTGCACATTGCCAACAATTCTCTCTCTGGACATGCAGGAGGCCCTGTGGGCTGGGGCACCGGAACACCACAGCCCATCTGACAGGAACAGAAGCTAGCAGGCCAGGAAGCTTTTCATCCCATCCGACCCGCCCTTAATTTGTGGTCCAGGGTGGAAGAGAGGGGGGAGTACAGGGTTCAGCCTTGCTGTGCACGCCTCGGTCATATCTGCAATGGCCATTCTATGTGCATGGTTACGGAGAAGCCTCCAGAATCTTTTCGTGGGAGAGCCTTGATAGAGTTGTTCCTAAGAAAAGACAGAGAAGCCACCTAAGTTAAATGCCCCTCTGTGGCGCCCCTTTGCAGCTGTGCCCGGCAGGCCAGCGCTCTCGGCAGTGGGCCGTGCTGCCCTTCCCTCGAGAAGAGCAGCGCCTCCTCCTTGATGCCGAGCGCTTCAGGGTGGGTGCCGCCTCTGCTCCGATGCTTGCACATCTTACTGAAAAATTAAATTGCAAAATAATGGAGGTTCTTTTATTAAAAAGAGAGTGAATCCCCGAAAATAAAAACATTGTACATTCTTCTGATGTTGTGGCCATAGTTGGTATATTGGAAATTAACCTATTGATTTAAATAAAAATAATCATTTACCCCCAAAATAAATACAGTAAATTTTTGCACTATAAGAATTTCTTTGTTACAAAGGGGAACATTTGGTTGTCTGCAGTGAGATGGTGGCTTGCCAGCTGTTTTAAGTTAAAAAAGCATTTGGTGCCAATCTGTAACTTCCAATTCCGATAAACACTGCACCCTCGCTCATGTATAAGGTGGGCTGGACCTTCCATCCGTCCATCTATGCATCTAGCCTCTATCTACTGACCTGCCCATCTACCTGTCTGTCTGCTATGTGTATTTACAATGGACAGATGTCTCTTTAAAAGCTGAACTGATTTCTAGGACATTAGTTATTTTTGGTTATGGTTTTTCTTGGAAAAGAGCTGCTTTTCATCCAAAGGGAAGGTGATAGTTGTCATGTCGTCAGAGTTCTAATGTTCTCTAACAAGGTAAATGTTCGCATGCACACGTGTGAGTATTAACTTTGTTTTTTTAATTGATTTCAAACAATGCTTTAGTTTTTATTTTATGTGGTTTGCAAGTGGCTCCTTTATTGACGAGGTAAAGACTCAGGACAGATGCCCTCTGGTTCCCTCCTCCTCTGCTCCTGCCACTGGCCAGTCCAGGAAAGAAAGAGTGTTTGCTGCTCTCTGCTCAGTGCAGCTAAGCGTTTTCCCACAAGTCAGTGCCTCCAAGAGAAGCAAAATGTGTGAACAACACACATAATTTAAATGTCTTCATAGTCACATTAGAAAAGAAAAATTAACAAGTAAAATTAATTTTAATGTTTCCTTTAACCCAATATATAAAAAGTGACTGTGTAAAGATATAATCAAACCAAGTACTAATAAGACATAGATGTTTTTTCATGCTAAGTCTTACAGAGTATCTCAGTTTTGATTAGCCACAGTTCAAGAGTTCAGTAACCCACGTGGCTAGTGGCCAGTGTGTTGGCCAGCACAGCTATAGATTTTTAACCTTTTGACAAAGCAATTTAAAAGCTGAAATATTAAGGGCCAGTACATTAAACCAATTAAACACCATCAAAAATAAATTTACATACGATCTCAAAGTGCTGTAGTTGTATGATCTTGAACCTCCTTTACTTATTTACTTCTTTATCAGTAAACAAGAGGGCTGGTCAGCTATACCCCCTGATTGTACAGACTGTCACCAGTGGACAGACTCGTGGACGGGACGATCCGGGCAGCTGCGTCTGCTGCGGCGGAAGCCGGGCAGGCCTCGGTGTGCATCCCTCGTGCTGTGGGACTAGTTTGCTTCAGGCCGATCACAGTGTCAGCAGTGAGACCCCTGTCCCATAGGGGACCAGCCGGTGTTGCTGTCTACCTCCCTCTCCTGGGCACTCGGCGCACAGCCCGCGATGGGGTGCGGTGGGCGGGGACCGGCGAGGCAGAGCTGTGGGCCATATCCTTCACTCCTTGGCATGTTTTTCATGTTTTTGATGTTTGTATCTGTGCATGTCACACCATTAGGTAAAGCCGGTGACGTGAATGCTGTGTGACTGGCCGGGAATACTCCTCCTGACACACGGAGGGACCCCCGCCCTTTGTGGAGATGCGTCTCAGCCCGGGCGGCTCCTGCTGTGCCTGCTGAGGGCTCTGTCCCGGAAACCGTGAGGGGGTGAACGAGACGAGCGCTTAGTATGGAAGGAGCCTGTGCCATATTTTCTAGAGCTAATTCATGTTTGGAAAGTGATTATTTTTCTGAGAAAGAGAACACAACTGTCTAGCAGGCCTACGTGCTCACACGTACATGCACACGAGTCCTCTCTCCTCCCTTCACTTCTGAAGCGGGGGTCCCCGAACCCCGCACCCCGCAACTCGGACTGAGGGGCCCTTGGAGGGAAGCTCTCCTTCGGAGGCCATCTTTCAGTTCCTTTTACTGATAAAGAAGTAAATAAAAGGTTCAAGATCACACAGTTAGAGCAATCTGAGATCATATGTGAATTTGTTTTTGAGGGTGTTTAATGTATATACCTGTGACTTTTGATTTTGGAGTTTACCCTCAGATGACACTGAGCAGAGGGGAGAAGGAGCGTGTGGTGGTCCCTGGACCGGACCAGAGCCAGGCGCGCTCAGTTCTCCATCGGATCCAGCAGCCAGCTCCGCGGCATTTTCCTTTTGTATAAACTTGGCCTCATCTTCTCAACTCCACCACCCAGCCACCACCTCTGGCCACTGCACACGCACAGGAGACCCGTGGGCAGCCCCGTCCTCCTTGCCTGTGGGAGTCCCTGGCACGGACAGAAGATGGTGCTCCTCTTTTGGGCCCCTTTGGTCTTCATTGGGTTCTTGACCACAGAGTGAGTGAGGAGCCACAGAATGTAAACTGGTGTCGCTGTCTTAGTGCGGTCTGCAGGCAAAGGAGGGTGGGAAGGCTGGATGCGAGAAATGACTGTGACCTAGATTTTGAAAAGAACCTAAATTTCCCAGGAATCACGACAACCAAGTGTCTGTGTATTTTTTCTTCTCTCAGGTGGGTTTACAGATGACACTGCATCTCTTGTTTTGTTCTTCCATCTTTTCAATGTTTAAATTTGTCTAAATATACCAACAATTTCAAGATGCAGAAGTAAATCAGATTAGTGTAGCACATATTTAAACATAAAGAATGAAAATGGAAATACAGGAGAATTTTTAATAATCTCAGAGGAGGAAAGAATTTTCTAAGGATGATCCCAAACTGGGATACTAAACAGGAGAAGTTTGTTAAATTTGACTGCATAGAAATTTTAGATTTATGTCCAGAAAAAATAAACAACAACATCACAAGACAAATGACAGCTGGGAGGGAATATTAGCAACATATTTCAGATGAAGTCTACTTTCCTGGACACAGTGGGTCTCAGATCCTGGGAGTGTCCGAATCACACGATGGGCGTGTTAAACCTGAGACGCTGGCTCCAGCCACAGAGAGGGAGTCAGCACACCGACCACCTTCATACGGGACAGGTGCCGTCTGTGCAGGCTGATAGGAAACGGAGCAGAAAGCAAGAACATGCAGGTCTCAAGCCTACAAACAAAACCACTTTATCATGAAAAGATGCCCAGTGTCATACAAATTAAATAACTGCGATTAGATCAATAATGAGAAACAGATTTCCTTTTCCATTGGAGAAGATTAAAGAGTTTGCTAATACACGGGATACGAAAGGCCTGAGGAGCTAGCACTCTGGTACACATTGGGGGCACACTGTGCTAATTTTCGGGGATAGTTGCAATCTTCACCATCGTTAAAATGCACATACCCTTTGACCCAGCAGCTCCACTTATAAGAGTGTATTCTACACAGAGTCTGAAAAAGCAAGATGAGATATTTATGTTTAAGGCTGTTCATTGAGCAAAAAAAAAGCATTCAGTGAAAAACTGGTTGGTAAGTGATAGAGTCCTATGCAGCGTTACAAAGCACAGTGTGGCTCTTCAGGTAGCAAAGTGGACAGATCTGCAGGGAACACTGAGAGACAATGCCTCTCTCTCTCTCTCTCTCTCTCTCTCTCTCGCACGCGCTACCTATTGAGAGCTGCCCCCCCGTTGACTAGGCTCCGTTTTGTTAGCACCTGCTTCCACTCACCTGTAACTTACATGCTCAGTGTCTCCTTACCCACCTTCCTTTTCCATCTGATTTGTGCTCTTGACTATTCCTGGCAATTGAAACAGAAATCACGTTAGTCGCTGCTGTGAGTTATGTGAAAAGTGAGCTCAATCAAGTCAATGCATTGGAAACGTAGAGGAAATGTTGATTTTTGCATCGGTAATTGTTTTGTACTGTTCTCATTCTTACAGGGACATTCTGAGACTTTTCTCTCAAAAGATTATCCATCGGTATCCTTTAGGTCAATTCCAAATTCCACGAAGTGTTTCCACTTCCATTACAGAAACACGAGCCCTGTTTGGGGCCTGGGGTCTTGCCCTACAGCCCTGAGGCAGCCACTGCCTCTTACACCTAAATTGTAGGATCTGTGCTCGTTCGGAACTGCACGTGTAAGACATTTGTTCTCGTTAGGAACTTTGGTCTTTATTTTCACCGAGCAGTGGAAGGTATGTGAACCCTAGCAGCCATTTTCATGTCCTCTGCCTTCTGACACGCGAAGATCACAGAGTCGCCCCCGGCCCTCAGCCCGGGCCCTGGCGGCTCAGCCTGACCGGACACTGGTTAGTATCCCAGCACGTAAGTGTCACCCCTGTTTCCAGGTGAGTGTTACGATGGCTCAGAGTTCAGCTTTTTAAAGGCATCTGTGGCTTTTCGAGGAGTCAGAAAACATGCACAGTCACCCATTATTAGCTGCCTAATATCACTATGACATTTTAAAAATAAATCTGACCCCTGAGAGTCGCTTGGTGATAGTACATGTTGGTGTAAAAAAACTTCCTCAACGTTTTGGAGTCCAGAGCTCCTGGTCCAGTTGATACTAATTGGGATGGGCTGGAGGTCCTCCCTGGGTCTGCCAAGCCGGATAGAAGTGCAGGGGCGGCCCCTGAAGAGCTGAGCAATGTGCTGCTGCTTTAACCATCTAGACCGGGGGTGGGGAACCCTTTTCTGTCCAGGGCCGTTTGGGTATTTATAACATCATTCTCGGGCCTTACAAAAGTATCAACTTAAAACTTAGCCTGCTGTGTTTGGCCAAACATTTAATCAATGCTCCCTAATGCAGGACCAGACCAAATGGCTTCCCAGGCCTTATGTGGCCCGCGGGCCAGACGTTCCCCAGCCCTGAGCCAGAGTCACAGTTCCCTCATCTGTAAATTGGGGCTCCTGACCCCCAAATCAAAGGGGTTTGAGGTCAGGCTTGTACAGGGCCTCTGGACACTTGCGTGGTGGTCAGGGCTCCTGGGCGCCCGCCGTGCTGTCTGACCAGAACCGGTGGTTCCTCTTGCTCACTGTCTGGGTTTCTCCTTCCCCTTCACAGCCTGTCTCGGGGCCGCTACCTCATAGTTGCATGTTGCTTCTGGGTGGGATGCTGGCCACCGGCATCAGCCTTTTGTAGTTCACCTGGTACCCAACCTCTAAATCACCTCGAAACAGGGAATCCCCCTCACAGCGTCCTCTGGGCCAGCCTCCCGGGACCCCGTCTTGTGTCTGGTGAAATCCGGTTCCCTCCTCCATCAGCACTTGCCTCTGTGCTTGGACTGACTCACCTCCTCACAGGCAGTTCTGACTCCAACTGAGTGCCCCCTGAGAGGAGGTGAGAACATCCCCTGCTGGTCCTGCTGTCATTCCAGCCTTGAGCCAGAATGCAGTGGCACTGGGGTGCGGGACAGGGTGCGGGTGCCTGCTGGGAGCTGCCTGGTCCTGGGCTCGTAGCAGCTCAGCACGGAGCGTGGCTTGCTGGCCTGCTGGTGGCTGTGGAGCAGGCACAGGAAACGGCCAGTGGTCACTGGCTGCCTTTCTCACTCCGGCGGCTCCTGGCCTGAGTATCCTTTTTGGCTCATCAAGGGCATTGGCCCCGGTGCAGCCTTCTTCCTTCCCCTGTTCTCAGATGTCATGTGTTTGAATTTTCCTCCACGCCACCGTCCACACCCACAGTCCCGGGGACCCTTGCAGCTCTGCAAACTCCCCTCCCTGGGGACCCAGGACACCCCGTCCACAGCGCCTGGGTGTGGCACGCTTGCTCAGCTTCTCTGTGCACCTCCCCCAGCACTTACACTTTATCGTGCTATGCCCAGTTATCTTCCCATTAACATTATACATGTTCATGTCTCTGTATTTTAACATTAATTAAAAAGAAACCTTTAAACTTTCAAAACGGTACCATGCAGCCACCAATGCATAAGCTCCAACTCACAGCCCAAGTCCTGGGAACTGTGTCTGAGCTTCTGTGCCGATGACTGCACCTCATGCTCACTCCTGGCTCCTGCAGCGCAGCTCCCCCAGCTGCCTGAATGCCTCCTCGGGTCCTCTCGCTGGGGACATCCATGGCCTCCCAGCCCAGGTGCTTCCCACAGCATCCCCCCACCTCTCCTGCCGGCACCCTCGCCCCAGCCGCCCTCCCCCTCCCGAGGGGTCTGCTGCCTCCACTCTTGTCCATCGGAGTCCTCGGGAGGCCCAGGGCAGCAGGAGTCAGCCCTGCCTCTTCTCCACTCAGAACCCTCCGTGGCCTCTCCTCCTCCTCAGAGTGGAAGCTGCCTCGACAGGGCCCCTCCTGTCCCCTGCCCATTGCATCTCTGGCCTCATCTTTCTTCCTCCTGCACTCATCTTCCTTCCATGTTCCTAGAACACGCCACACTAGTGCCTGCCCCCTGGGACTTCTTCCCCCAGGCACCAGGTTTCACACCGTCAACAAATGCGCTCAAATCTTTGTGCGAATGGCCGCTCTCCAGGGAGTCCCGCTGGCCTCTTGCCACCTCTGAGGTCTCTGTCAGGGAATGGAACTGCAGGATATTGCATTGATGTGTTTTACCAAATGTACCCATACCATGAAACCCTTATTTGGGAGACCTTTAAAATGAAAAAAGAATTGACTTTCAAGTTTAATTGTGCAGATAGGAACGCTTTTTAGGGACGCCTTTGCATTGCTTCTGGAGAAGTCGTGGTGGAAGAATTTTTATACATCTTTTTTCAGAATGCTTTCTCCAAAGACAGCTGTCTTTCCAGAGCAGGCCCTGTGCCTCCTGCTTGTAGTTAAATGCCGCCTTTTATGGCAGGGCCGGAGGGAGGGAGCTTATTTTTGAAAAATCCCTGCTATATGGCACACTGCTAAAGCCACCTGCCACACAGACACCGGAAATGAGTTTAGAACAGTTGCTTTTTTATAAGAAACAGCAACACACACAACTCATGCCCTTTAGCTCTGCAACACATATTTTCTTTGTCACAAGATAACCAGTGAACCAACATGTGGTAGAAATTGTTTTTGTGTTGCTCCTTCTCTTCATAAAAATACTGTAAAGAATCTATCTGTCCTAAAGGCTTCCTATACATTAAAAATAAATGAAATATCCAAATGCACGATGCCCAGTAGCTCTGCGTGCTTTGGGCTGCAACGTCTTGGCTGTAACAAGGGGCTGGTGAGCGATGTGTTCAGTCCCTCCCCCTCTGGCCTGTAATGTGATTTTTTATTCCGTTGACCCTTCCATCTGTGAGTGGTTTTCACACGTAGACTTTTCAGAAATGCGTTCTGGTTCTTTACGGAGCACAGTTATCTTCCCTGCTACACTTCTCCTTGGTTGTCTCACAATAATGTGTTCGGGCAGCAGAGGAAATTGGTCAGTGTGCTCGCTGTGTCTGAGGAGTCCGGGTGGGTTCAATGCCCTGATGGGCAGGTGGATGAGTCCTTCCCTCCGGGCACGGTCTTCCGGAGGCGGAGGGAGACAGTGCCAACGCTCAGTCCCCACAGCCCATGTGCCAGAGCCTGTGATTACTGAGAGTCACGCCAGCAAATGACAGCAGAGGCACGGCAGTGGGTTTGACTCACTCCTACTTTTGCTCAACCGTTGGCCAGTCTCTGCCCCGTGAGACTTGTAATGTTGCTTTGTTGAAACCTTCAGCATTATTTCCTATTTATTTCCATACAGGATTCAGAGGAAGGTATGCATTTCAGTTGTCACTATACCATTCAGTGTGTTATTTTCTATATTTTTACCACAGCAGGAGAATAAGTCTTTTCCAGTGGTTTGTGGCTTCTTGCCTTGCACTATCGATAAGAAGAGGATTTAAGCATTAAAAAAAAAATCAAATTTAATTAAATTTTGTAATATATTAGATTAAATATGATGTATTGTTAAATTTTGCTAAAAAAGCCTGGAGGTTTGTTTTTATGTTGTAGAGCAGTGCAGACCAATAAATACACAATGTTAGTCACGTGTGTAATTTTCATTTTCTAGTAATAGCACTTTAAAAAGTGAGAAGACACCGGTGAAGTTAATTTAAATATTTGACTTTACCCAGTGTATAAGCATATTATCATTTCACCTTGTAATCAATATCAAAATTGTGAGAGAGATATTTAACATTCTTTTTATTTTTTATTTTTGCATCACCATTTACCCCCTCTGTGCCCTCCACCCTCCCCCACAATCACCACACTGTTGTCCACGTTCATGACTTCTCTCTCTCTTTTTCTTTTTTGCTCAATCCTTCCACCCCCACCTCCCAGCACTCCCTAACCCACCAGAGCTGTCTGCATGGTCTCTATCTATGAGTCTGCCTCTGTTTTGCTTGGAAGTTCAGTTCATTAGATTCCACATATAAGTGAGATCATGTGATATTTATCTTTCTCTGACTGCTTATTTCGCTTAGCATAATGTTCTCCAGGTCCATCCATGCTGTTGCAAAGGGCAAAATTTTCTTCCTTTTAGTTTTCTTCCTTTGAGAGCTGAGGAATGCACCACAGCTTTTACCCGCTCACCGGCTGGTGGGCACATGGGAGGCATTCACTCTCACACTCAGTGCTCTGAGGCAGTGCAGGCATCTCCGTTCTGCTGCATTCAGGCGGCGGCGGCTCCAGGTTGGGGAGCGTGGTCTGCGGTGGATTTAAATGCTCTGGCTAATCATTAAGCTTCACATTACCGTGAATGTAGGTGCAAATTTCAATTAGTCTTTTCAGGAAATTAGATAGTTTTGGTTTTGTCAGATCAGATTACACCCTCATTGCTTATACCGTATAATGTGATGCTAACTGTGCTCACATTGATTGTTACTTACAATCATATATGTTTACTGTGGCAAAATATGCAGAACTTAACATTTACCATCTTATTCATTTCGAAGTGTGCAGGTGCAGGGTTTTAAGCACATTGTACAGCCTTCACCGCCTCCATCTCCAGAACCCCTCATCATGCAAAACGGAAACGCTGTCCCCATGAAGCAATAGCACCCCTCCCCAGCCCTTCACCCAGCATTCTGCTCTCGGTCTCTGTTCTTTTAACTGCTCTAAGGACCGCATAGCAGTGGGCTCAGACCTTATTTGTCCTTTTGTGACTGGTTTACTTCATTCAGCGTAACGTCCGCAGGGTTCACCCACATTGAAGCATTTGTCAGAACTGTCTGCCCTTTCAAGGCTGAACAGTGTTCCATTGTGTATAGACCACATTTCGTGTATCCATATTGGTGGGTACTTGGCTTGCTCCCACCTCTTAATTATTGTGAGTAGTGCTGTTATGAACACGGATGTGCAAATATCTCTTCAGTTATATACCTATTAGAGGCCCGGTGCACGAACTCATGCAGGCTGGGCTGGCAGGGGAGAGGGGTTGCGGGCGGTTGGCGGGCTGGCCCCACCCCTTGGTTGAACTCCCAGTCGAGGAGCCAATTTGCATATTACCCTTTTATTATATAGGATATGTCACTTACACACTGTTTAAATCATTTTGGATGTAGACCTAGAAGTAGATTGCTGGGTCATGTGGTGATTCTATGTTTCACTGTTTTCAGAGAGGCTGCACCGTTTCAGATTTCTCCCAGCAGTGCGCAAGAGTTCTAATTTCTCCACATCTTCCATGACACTGTTTTTACCATTTGTTTTTGTTTTTATGTTTTTAAATGGTAGCCATCCTAGTGGGTGTGAGGTGGCAGAGCTGTGGCTTTGACCAGTGTTTCCTGATGACTCATAATGGGCTGTCGGTCATGTGTGTATCTTCTCTGAAGAAATGTCTATTCAAGCTCTTTGCCCATTTTTAGTTGTTTTTTTTTTCTTTTTGTTATTCAGTTGTGAGAGTTTTCTATATATTTTAGACACTAGATCCTTATCATGTATATCTATTTTCTCCCATCGTGTAGGTTCTCAATTAGCTTTCTTGATAATGTCCTTTGTTGCATAAAGTATTTAGTCTTGATCAAGTCTAGTTTAGTTATTTGCACAAAATTGCAAGGGGCCCCCAGCAGCCAAACGCTCTTGAAGAAGAAGGACAACACTGCGGCTTCACACTCGCTAATTCCCCGATGATGATGAAGCTGCAGGAGACAGCACAGTGTGGCACTGGCATAGCACAGATGCACGGACCAATGGAATGGAACTGCGAGCTCAGAAATAAACGTTCCCATTTATATTGAGTTGATTTTGACCAGAGTCAGGACTAGTCAATGAAAAAGAATTGTCTCTTCAACAAGCGGGAAACTGGATGAAGCTGGGCCCTTCCTTACAAACATGGAAACAGATCAGGATCTGAATATAAGAGCTAAAGCCACTCTTAGAATAGTTTCCTTCTAACTCTTAGAAGAAAACAGAGGGATAGCTCTTCATGACCTTGGATTTGGCAATGGATTCTGGGATTCCAAAAGCTGAGGAACAACATAGTTCGTGATTGTTTGAAGGAATCTTTCTCAGCCACTTGCCAGTTCTGCACTCCTCAGCCAGTTGGCCACCTTTCATTTGGCTAAAACTAGAAACCCGTCTACTCAGCAGGTGCACGCACAGTGCCGTGCTCTGATGTGCGGGCCCGCGGCAGCACGCGAAGCCGCCGTGCCTGGCCCCGCGCACGCTCTCCTGGCCACAGCCTCTGCGTGACAGTCGCCCTCCTCCTTCCGTGTTTATTTCCCTGCAGGCTCCGTGCGGCACTGGGCATGCGGGTCAAACTGGGCGACGTGTCCTGTGACCTGGACGGTAGCATTGCTTATCCTTGCAACGATTTCCCTTTAATTCCCCTGACCCACGTGCAAGCAGCAGGCACAGCAGAGACGGCCCAATGCAGTCAGGCTCTGGGGAGTCTGAAAAGTGTTTCCAGGTGCATTGTATTTGGCTCTTTGGGATTCCTGTCCATCATGCTTTCTCCAGCTGGAGTAGTTTCAGACAAACATCACTGAATCTTATTTCTGTGCTTAAGCTGTGGGCTTATTTGCCTCTTGGTAATGAAACTCTGAAAGAATCATTTATTCTGCCCCTTGCATCCCAAGAAATGCCCGATTTCTCTCCATGTATTGCATTCGTGCAGATATTAAGAGTCTTGCACTGAGTTCCTGGACCCTCTCCTGCCCCGCCTGGGGCGGTGGCTGCCTTACCTGCGCCAGCACCTGCACTCCCAGGGCCTCGGTGGGCTTCTCCATAGCACTGCAAGACCAGGTTCCTGAAAAGAGGCTGCTTCTTTCATTTTTAAATTTAAAAAATGTTTTTATTAATTTCAGAGAGAGGAAAGGAGAGGGAGAGAGAGAAACATCAATGATGAGAGGGAATCATGGGATCGGCTGCCTCTTGCAGGCCCCCCTCTGGGGATCAAGCCCACAGCCCGGGCATGTGCCCTGACCGGGGACCATGATTCCTGGTTCACGGTTGACGCTAAACTGCTGGGCCCCGCCGGCCGGGCGATTCTGCTTCTTGGAGAAAGACGAGCTTGAAGGTCTAACTCTTCCTTACAATCAGGCACACGTTTCCCTCTGAGGAACACATCGCATTTTTTTAGGTTCAGCAATGAAGGCACCTGAAATGAATTCTTAATTAAAGTGAGATTCTAAAATTATATAAAAGTAGACTTTCTTGCCTAGAAAAGTATGCTCTGCTGGAAACAGTTTCTTGATTTCTTTTAGGATATCCTTATTGATGTTGTGCTATCGGTCGTAGTCCTTACTTAAATGACCCACTTACCTTTTATTAGTCGTGGTTTTACATACAGGCTCTCAAGTAGCAACCTTAAGTATGGGGTTTGTTTAAAGCTAATAAAGTTTAAATGTTATAGTAAAGACACATGTATTTCAGAAGAAGGCCTTGCAGAGAAGCAAGCAAACGCCAAGGGGGCTGAGCGCCAAGGGGGACGAGCGTGTGACCTCCAGGCGGTTGCCTTTGCCTCGGATACCCCCCGTCAGACTTCCAGTGCTTTACTTTGAATGAGTTGAACTTTTTCAATCTATCATTGTTCTCTGTTTTAAGTATTTGTTTTTGGAAGCGGGCTCAGTTCAGCTATAATACATTGAAAGCTTGGTTGAACTAAGATGCTTCTTTCATGTCATTCACCAGAATCTCATTTCTCCCAAATGGCGACTTCAGTGATTCAGGAAGTCAAAATTCCTTTCCCCCAGAATTCAGGCCTTTCAGGTGAGGATAGCCTCGAGGCTGATTTTCAGCATTTAAAAGTCTCATTTTGAATTCTTTATTCCAAGACGTTCATGTTTATATGGTGTGACTCTTTGGGATGAGCGGTCCATACCTTTTCCTTGATCCCTCCCTCGAGCATCTGTCTGTGTATCTGATGCTTAAAGTACAAGCGACTGTAGAGACAGGTTAGTCCAAACAAGTTCAAGCAAAGGAAAGCAGCGGGCAGAGGGACAGTCGCTCCCGGCGGTGTGCTGGTGAGGGGAGCAGGCCTGTGCATTATCGAGGGAAGCCAGGCCAGCTGCCTCCCCACCTGAGGAGTGACTCCTTCATAAACAGTGGGCCACCCGAGACCAGCAGACATTCGGCGAGACCAACAGCGTGGAAGAGAAGAATAGTAAACAAACAGAATCGGAGATTTTCAGATAAATAAGAACATAAGAACAGCAGCAACAGATCTCAGGTAGCAACCTTGTTGAAAGCCAGTGTTGTATCGCCTTTCCTAAAACAACAAAGTTCTTCTATGAAAACGGAAAAGTCAGACTACAAGGAAGACTATTGAAAATGTAGGGGAGAGGATCCCACACAAGTTAAAGCCAGGCACAGGGTCCATCATACAACACAACTCCCAGGAAAAAATAGGGGTTGGGATGATGCACTCTTTAGAAATAGAAGAAAATGTCTCTAAGCTGCAGAAAGGGTGAGGCTTTAACCCTTTCTCACCCCCAAGAAACCCCGCACTTGAAAAGCAGCCCTAGATCTATCCTGACGAAATGTCATCACTCCCAGAACGAGACAACACCCCACCTCTGCCAAAGAGAAGGGGAAACCTAGCTCCTGCAGAGGCCAGAGAGGCACCCTGACTTCAGATCTCCCACCAACAACTCTGGAGGGTAAAGTTAAAAATTACATCACCCTTAAACGCTGAAGGAACCAAGTGAGAGCATGAACTCAGAAATTTTAATGCCATCTAGAAGCATTTACCAGTAATGGTTGTATGAAAATGTAAAATGGATGAAAGGCAGTCATTGGTGACAAAGCACAAAAATCGGCAACTGAGAGTTACGTAGGCAAAAAACAAGCAAAGCTAAAAAAATAGTAAGAGCTAAATGCTGCGGACGCAGAAATCCCGCTTTAATGAGCGAAGTCTGCTGGGCCGACCTCCCCTGGCCGTGGGTCTGGTCCTACTGTCTCCTACAGCGCAAGCCTTTACAAGGTCCCCCTAATGCGGTGGATTGACAGGGCTTAGACACAGCCCGCGGAAAAAGCATAGAAGACGATTTCAAATGTAGAACAAATTGTAAATATTACATCTGGAAAACGTAAATGCCGGTGTATGACTGAACGTGCAGCATCAGTGACAGGACCGAGGCCGCGGAGGAAGGTAACTGCGGGTGTTGTAGGGAGATGTGGCCCAGAGTCATTCGTCAAGGCATTGAGTGCCGGGGCGACCGCTTCATAGGTTATACATGTCTGATCTCCACATGTGCACCTAAAACTAATAACACTGTACGCCGACTGTGGAAGACATTAAGATCCGTCATGAAAGCAATGACTGTGTTCTTTAAAATTACAATGGTGAACACCAGGAGATGACAGCTGAGCCTCCGTTGTTTCCAGGGTGGTGATTTCTGGAAAGCGAGATGGGGCCTGTGTGTGAATGGAAGAGGATTTTATCATCTTTTGTCTTAAACAGAGACGTGCGTTACACCATTCTCACTTGTTTGTTCACAGTGTTTAGGCTGCACAGCAGGCGTGGTTTGGGGTGTTTGTGCAAGTTCCACCAGGCGTCCCGCGCCGTCACCTGCCTTTCTTCGCTCCTTCCTTCTCTCCTTGAAGACCAACCTGCTGCGCACAGCCTGGCTCCCAGTGGCTCCTGCTTTCTCCCACATTTGCTCCATTTGCACACCCATCGCCAACCTCTGCAGGTAACCTTCTCCACTCCTTTGACCCAAGTCACCCTACACCGATGGGCCTCTCCCCTTTCCTTAACCCCCACGTATCTCTACAGAGAAATCTACACTCTCGTCTTTCTAGTCATTCCGTCAATTCCCATCACTCTCTGGCCCGGTGCGACATGACGTCAGCTCTCATCACAGCCCACACACCACTGACTGCAGCGTGGCCGCCTTACCGACCTCTGGTCTCCAAAGGCAAAGCCTTCCTTTCCATTCCTGTGGCACACGAGGTCTAACAATAGGGTTTTAAACTGGGATCTGAGAATGATTCCTAGTGGAGTGCCCAGTTTTTGATGACTTCTTTAAAATTTGGTGTTTCATTTCCGTCATTTAAAAAGAATAAAATTATTCAGAACAATCTGGACAACCGCATGAACAGCTCTGTAGCCACCGCCCACATGGAGAGAGGCAGCGTTTCTAGTGCCTCATGCGTCTCCCCTGTCAGTTCCAGCAGGTGCTTGTCGGCCTGTTCTCTGTGCTGTGTTCTCTTCCTGCAGGAATGTGTTTTCATTCAGTATGTTGAGTCGATGGTATGAGTATCCTGTTGTTTGCTTATCATTTCTGTTGTGACATGTGGGCTGTTCTCAGTATCTGGCTGTTAGGAACAGTGCCGGGGCTGTCACCTGGAACACATGCTCCACTGGGGCCCATGGACCTATTCCTCGCTAGCGGTGACTCAATTTCAGAAGAAGCAGGTAATGGCAGCGGATTCCTGCCCCTCCCGATGTCTTCTGTTTTTTGTTTTTTTAAAAATAACAACTTTTTTGAAATATAAGTCACCCGATTAAAGTATACAATTCAGGCCCTTACAGTAAAGGCAGAGGGTATTGACGCATTGCCAGCCGATCAGACAGACGTTGACATCTGTGTTATTGAGCGTTCTCCTAATGGCACTTCAAGAAGAGCTCCAGCTACAAGGCTAGATGCCCATTTTGAACCACCCAACATAGAAGCACTACGGCAGCGACTGTGTGTGACCCTCTCTATGGCTGGAACAGAAGGTCACAGATCCCGCACAGATCCAGCAGTTTCACCGCATCCGCACAGGTCTGTTGGAGCCACCTCTCACTGACACCAGAGAGGTGCTCCGGGCAGGGCAGCCCCCGGAGCCTGCCCCAACCTCGATCCTTGTCTTCTCATATAAATGAATTTAAACCAGAGACCTTGACTGCGTTGTGAAAAGCCAATTTATTAAAAACAATTAAAGCATGCATCTTTATTGAAAAAAGCAAAAGCAAAGCAAGCAAACCTATGCATCTGGCTTATGGACAGGCCGTCAGCTCATCTGAAGAGCGGTCGGGTGGGGGTCTGAGGCATTGTCTACCCTCCTGTCTGTAGGCTTCTGAACCCCTCTGCTGACTGTTTTGGTACAGATTCATTGTCAAGGTCTTTTTCTTTTTTACTTTGTAGAGGCCTTACCAGAAATCATGAGAAGCACCTGGCAACTTTATCTTGCTAAGCCCAAGACTGCGGGCTTCTCTGTTTAGGGAGTAAAACTGCCCCCTTTCCCTTCCCCCTCCCCCTTCTTTCCTGCATTTTCTCATTTTTTTTAACCATTTACTGGGTCCTTGGCTGAGGAAGATAATGGCTGTTAGTTACAAGCTGGCTGCACAGTGCACACCCTGTTTGGCCTTGTTTTAACTTTCCTGTCTCAGTTTCCCTATTCCTCCTGGCCTGGAATCCTGCAACAGATCCAACAGCTTTTACAGAATCCTCCTGTTGCCATGACCCTGTTCTCTGGGAACAGGCCAAGGTGGATAACCCTGATTTTGGAAAGTTCGTTCCTGAACCAGTGGTGAGTTTCAAAGAGCTGCGTCGAAGACCAAAGGGTCAAGATCAGATGACTAAGCAGCATCAGCCCAGATTAGATATTAGAGCTGAAGATACTGGTGAATTACAGAAGAATCAAACTACAGCTGTGGCCAAAATTGCACAACACAAGAGGAAAGAAACTCATGGGCCTTTCCTGCCAAACCTCACAGGCCCTAGGCACACAGGAGGTTCAGAGCAGGAGTGGGTATGCCGTCCATGCTGATGAAGAGCCGTTGAGTGTTCAACTGGATACAGTTCAGTGTGAGCTGGATGCACCTACTCAGGCTAAGGATCGACTAAGGGAAGCCATGTTCCAAATCAGGATGCAGAATCATTTTGAGCATCAAATCTGAAGAAAGATAGTACATAGATGCAGAACTGTTACAAGAAATCATGCAGCATCTGGAATAACAGGAAGGCGTAAGCCAGTTGGTTAGCGTCATAAAGATGATTGAGAAGATATGAAGTTGGTAGAACATGGATGGAAGGAAGCCACCCCATCAGAGGGGGGTCTTCAATTGACAGAGGGCAGACTTGTGTTGTTTTGTGAGACGCATCTTCTTGCCACCTCAGGCCCCTAAGCATGGCGCTGAGCACACGGAGAACAAAAGAGAGGAAGTCTCTCCTGGCTGCGTTTTTGAGAAGGTTGCTGACAAAATATTCTTCAGATTTGAAATAGGTCGCTTCACGGCTCTTCAAAGACAGCTTTGTCCATTGAGCCTGTGCTCTGGTTCCCATAGCAAAGGCATATGCAACATCAACTTCGCACATAAACGCATGACTGTGTGGCTGTTGGATATTTGTATTTCATAATATAAATGTGCATTGACTTTTATATTTGTGAATTCATCTGTAGGAGAAGTAAAGAAAATCCAAGACTACTTAATGATTAATGTGGCTTTCTCTTCATTCTATAAAGATTGAAAATATGTTTTTATATTATTTTACTTATTTGGAATTAATAGAACCTACCTAAGCAATTAGGATACAACAAAATTAAATTTTATTACTTTTACAACTTTTTGTTTCTTAAAACTTTTCATCTCTAAAAAAGATGAAAACAAATTCTTGATTGAATTGCTTTTATATAATTCTGATTGGTAGTTTATTTGATTCTGGGAGAATGACCATTCATGTCTACGTAACTATTAAATTCTAATCACAATTTTTTAAAAAAGGAAACTGTAAGAGTGAATCCTCTTATCTTTTTCTAATCGTTGGGAGAGACTATTGTCTTTTACCATTACATATTATTTGAGCTCTGGGTTTTAAATTATTAGCCCTTTATTTGATTAAGGAAGTTACCTTTTATTCCCTTATTTAATCACAACAAGTTGCTGCAGTTGTGTTTTTATATTGGTTTGTTCAAAATGGTTTAAGGTTTATTTATTTTTTTTCATGATTGGGTGCTGAATTTTGTCATTTTTTATATCTACTAAAACTATCATAGCTTTTGTCTTTTAGTTTATTGATAAGGTGTGCTGTATTAATTTTTGGATGTTAAACCAACTTTGTATATCTAGTATATATCCTACTTGTTTATGCTGTATAATTCTTTTATACATTGATGAATTTAATTTGCTGGTATTTTGCTGAGAATTTTTAATTTTTGTATCTTTTTTTGTATCTATATAAGACATACTGGTCTGTAGTTTTCTTGTTATATCTTTGTCTGGTGTTGGTATCAAGGTAATACTGGATTCAGAAATAGTGAGAAGCATTTTCTCCTATTCATTTTTTTGGAAGCACTTGTGAGGACCTGCTATCAATTATTCTTTAAATGCACGCCCTGGGAAGCCATGCAGACCTTGGCTTTTCTTTGTGGGTAATTTTTTTTATTACTAATTTACTATCTTTACCTGTTATAGGTCTGTTTATATTTTTATTTCTTCTTGAGTCAGCTTTGGTAGTTTGTTTTATCTAAGTTATATTACTTGTTGGCATACAGTTAATCATAGGAGTCTCTTTTAATCTTTTTTATTTCGGTAAAGTCAGTAGTAATATCTCCTCTTTCATTCCCTAATTTTAATAATTTGAGTCTTTTCACTTTTTTTGTTTTCTTGGTCAGTTTAACAAAATGTTTGTTAATTTTGTTAATATTTTTAAAGACCCACTCTGTGGTTCTTTACTTACTGTGTTTATCATTACTGTGTTTATATTTATTGTTTTATTAATTTTCACTATAATCTAATTTTTTCTTTCTTTGGGTTTAGTTTGCTGCTTTTCTCTAATAAGGTGGAAGATGACATTACTGATGAGAGATCTTTGTTTTCATTTAATGAGGTGATTGTAGCTATGAAGTTCCCCTTGTGCACTGCTTTAGCTGCACACGCGCCACGTCTTCTTGACATGATCTGTCCCTTGACGTTCTGTCATCTTCTCTCCAGTTCTCCCACTCTCCTTACTGCTCCTTTGTGACGCCCTGTACTGGCTGATCCTTCCTGAAAACAGCCGGAGCCCTTTGCCCTGGCAGCAACGCTAGGGGTTTGACCTTGTGTTGTCTCACTAAATTCCACGGAAGCTCTGTGAAGGTGAGGTGTTACCGCCTGGCTGTGTGGCTCAGTGGTTGAGCATCAACCTATGAACAAGGAGGTTGTGGTTCGATTCCTGGTCAGGGCACATGCCATGGTTGTGGGCTCGATCCCCGGTGGGGCGGGGAGTGGGGGGTGTGCAAGAGGCAGTCAATCCATGATTCTCTCTCATCACTGATATATTTTTTAAAAGATTAATTAATTTTTTATATTTTAAATTGGGGTGACTCTCCCTTCTTTGAAATAAAAAAAATATATATATTAAAAAAAAGATGAGGCGTTACTATCATCATCTTACAGGTCAGGCAACTCAAGTGCAGAAAGTTCAAGTAAATGATATGCCAAGTTCTCTTATGGGTCTGGGTCGGATTTGGCATTTGATCCTCTCCCCTCGTGCTGCATGCCTTCTCCCTGGTTTCCATTGATTGCAGTGCTGTGTCCATGTGCACGGTTCTCCTGAACGCTGGCTCTAACCCTGCTCCTGCTCCGCTCCACGAGGTTCTTTCCTCGGTCGCACACAGGCCTCTCATCGCCTCACTCTCCGCCCCAGCGCTCTGCGAAGCCTTTCCTGAGGGCGCGGACAGGACAGGCGCCCCTCCTGGTTCTTCGCCTTCCTTTGTTTGTGGCTTTACCACAGCACCTGCCCAGTGGGGTGTCCTGCCCCCTTCCTGTGCTTGTCTTCTAAGGCTGTGAGCTGCTGTCGGCTAAGCCCCACGCTTGCATATTATGTGGAGGGCTTTTTCTTCTTTAATAATGCTTGTGGAATGAGTGAATCTGAGGTGGAAGAATATAGTTTGGGGAAAAACTGTTAGAGAGTTGAAGATGAGCATGGAGTCATTGCCCCAGACCTCTCTCATAAATTCAGTGAACTTTCACCTTTCACCTGCCTGCCTCCTGTGCACTATCCAGCTTCCTGCTCCCATGCCAACTGCTTGGGGGAGTTGGTCCTGCTGCCCCGGGCTGGGTAGGCTCCTTTAAACCTCTCCTTTGCAGCACTGCTGTGATGTAATTTATTAAACCTTTGTGACATTGAATTTCTGGTGTCTGTCTGCTCCACGGGATCCCAGGTTCTTCAAGATCAGAGGGCTCAGCCCTGACCAGTTTGGCTCAGCGGAGAGAGCATCAGCCTGCGGACTGAAGGGTCCCGGGTTCGATCCCGGTCAAGGGCATGTACCTTGGTTGCGGGCACATCCCCAGTGGGAGGTGTGCAGGAGGCAGCTGATCGATGTTTCTCTCTCATTGATGCTTCTAGCTCTCTATCCTCTCCCTTCCTCTCTGAAAAAAAAAAATTCAATAAAATATATTAAAAATAAATAAGTAAAAGATCAGAGGGCTCAGCCCCTGGCTGAGGTCTGTCCTCTGACAGCAGTTTGCTGGCCCAGAGCCCGGCCTTTAGAGGAAGTTCAATAGATATTTCTTGGATTCATGAATTACAGTAGCTACAAATTCTTCTTTTTTGTGCTTTATCTTTGTTTTCTGTGTCTTGGTTGCCAGTTTAATAATGGAGACATTTTAGGTTGCCTGAGAAATAGTCATCAAACACAGAATGGCTGTGAGGTGCAGACCAAGAGGTTTTGGGACGCAGAGCTTGCTAAGCCACGCGCCCTTCCCGCTGAATGCGGACCCTCCCTCTGGTGAAGAGCAGGGCTGCGTGGACACGGCTGCCCGCGCACAGAGCCCGTGCGGGGGTGCAGAGAAGTTTCACGCCAGAGCCCACAGGCCACCGCATTGTTACAAGCAGAGTGGCTTCCCACAGCGCTGTGCTCTTGGCGTGCTCACAGGGACCTTATGAACATTTCATAGGATCATCAAACTCCTGAGCAGGCTCTCTCACAGGCTTCCTCTGTTCATGAACTTCTGACATCTTTCTGCATCCCCTTCAGCATTGATGCTTCTTCAGCTTCTTGGGGGGTTTGGGATTCCAAAGTGCGCGGAGAATGGCCCAGGGTTTGAGCGGTTTGGAGGCCACAGCCATTCCCTCCATGGGAATCGTGCTGAATATTCTGTTCTGGCCTCTGAAAATGACTTTGTCATTATTGGTCCTCAGTTACTCTAAGATTTGAAAAGTGAAAGCACAGTGGTTGTCTGGAGGAAATGGCTTTCATGATTCATATTATTCTATAATTTGTAGACTTCAGCTACAACAAAACTTAGATGTTGCTTCATTTTCCACTTTTGTGTGTGTGTTTTATGACCTTTCTTGTCAAAGAAGGGGCAGGATGAGATATTAGATAATCAGTATGGAGCTTGTGATGAAGACAAACCCCGTTCTACTCCATTTTAATGGCTGTTAATAGCAGTTTATACTACTCTCTTGGTAACGCTCACCTCCTCTGATGCAGAAACATAAAGCACCCGTACCCGTTTGAATTTTGATGAGTGAAAGGGCTCTCCAGGCTTTTTTGTTAACTGTCCACCTTGCTGCCGGCGGACGGCTTGCCAGCGGAGTAGTGCCCTCTGCACTGCGCCCGCGCCCTCCGTCTGCGCCCGCGCCCTCCGTCCGCGGCCGCGCTGCTGCTGGCCGTCTGTGCCCTCGCTGCTGCTGGCCGTCTGTGCCCTCGCTGCTGCTGGCCGTCTGTGTCTGCGCCCTCCGTCCGTGCCCGCGCCCTCCGTCCTCGGCCGCGCTGCTGCTGGCCGTCTGTGTCCGCGCCCTCCGTCCGTGCCCGCGCCCTCCGTCCGCGCCCGCGCTGCTGCTGGCCGTCTGTGTCCGCGCCCTCCGTCCGTGCCCGCGCCCTCCGTCCGCGGCCGCGCTGCTGCTGGCCGTCTGTGCCCGCGCCCTCCGTCCGCGCCCGCGCCCTCTGTCTGTGCCCGTGCCCTCCGTCCGCGCCCGCGCTGCTGCTGGCCTCTGCAGGAGGGCCAGGTGCCCACACACTGTGCCTTGCATTTCAGCCTCACCTCTCACTGGCTCTGCCAGGCCGGGGCGTGGCATTCCCAGACTCCTTCTGTGCTCCCAGTTTCTTCATTGCGACACCAGTTCTGAAAGGTGTGAGGCTTTCATGAGTTAATTTGGACAGTGAATAAATATTAATAGCCTTTCCTCCTCATTGTGCCCCCTCCCCTGCTCGGAAAAAGTCACATGTTACGAGTGGAGTATTGGGTGTTTACAGAACTTCAGGTAAAACGTGTGCTGTGACTGTGCACATGCGTGTTGGGCGTGAAATGCCATCTCTCCGTGAGCTTTCCTTGGCTCCGCCTCCCGGGCGGACTCGGCACCTTTCCCTGGTAGATGGTGCCCACGTGAGCAAAGCTGCTCGCGTCACGGTCCAGTCAGAAGAGACAGGCTGCCCAGCTGGCCACCGAGTAGATTGTCTGCCTCTTTAGAAGGTGAGGATGGACTATACATATTGGATTTAGAACTGAAGAATTTTTGAAATGAAATTTGAATGTTGGGAGAGCGAAGGCAAACTATCGCACTTCAGTTTCTTTTAAGCTATCAAAGGAGGGTAAAGCAATCCAAGTGATGGCTCTCAAGGTACTTTCTCACTAATTCTCTCCACCTCTGGTCCCTGCAGGTGCTTTCTGGTTGAGAGTTGGAGCCCGCAAGCAACATGCCAGAACAGAGCAACGACTACCGGGTGGCCGTGTTCGGCGCAGGTGGTGTCGGCAAGAGCTCCCTGGTCCTGAGGTTTGTGAAGGGTACGTTCCGGGAGAGCTACATCCCCACCGTGGAGGACACCTACCGGCAGGTCATCAGCTGCGACAAGAGCATCTGCACGCTGCAGATCACGGACACCACCGGCAGCCACCAGTTCCCGGCCATGCAGCGGCTGTCCATCTCCAAGGGGCACGCCTTCATCCTGGTGTACTCCATCACCAGCCGGCAGTCCCTGGAGGAGCTCAAGCCCATCTACGAACAGATCTGCGAGATCAAGGGGGACGTGGAGAGCATCCCCATCATGCTGGTGGGGAACAAGTGTGACGAGAGCCCGAGCCGCGAGGTGGAGAGCAGCGAGGCGGAGGCCCTGGCCCGCAGGTGGAAGTGCGCCTTCATGGAGACCTCGGCCAAGCTCAACCACAACGTGAAGGAGCTCTTCCAGGAGCTGCTCAACCTGGAGAAGCGCAGGACCGTGAGCCTACAGATCGACGGGAAGAAGAGCAAGCAGCAGAAGAGGAAAGAGAAGCTCAAGGGCAAGTGCGTGGTCATGTGAACGCCCTCCCGTGTCCCGTCACCTCACCTTCCCTCTTCCCCGTGAAACCCGCCGCCGTCAGGGCAGCATGTAGGATGCCCACATGTTAACTATCGCATTTTGACCGAGACGTGCCCTATTGTCCTTAAGAGGGCATTCCACACCACCACCAACAAGCCCCTCTCCGGAACCAGGGATCCGCCAGACGGTTCAACGAAAACCCACATGTCCGGCGTGGCAGGGGGCTGAGAGCGCCCGCAGCCTCTGTGGCCTCGTGTGTGTGCCGCCAGGAGTGGAGCGAGGGAGGGAGGGACTGCCCCTGCATGTGTGTCCAAGCATGTTCACCTGGGGCTGCAGGTCCACCACAGACCAGCCTGTCCTCTGCTCAGCAGCCGGTGCCGTCCTGGGGGAGGGGGCGGGAGAGGAGGGGAGAAGCCAGGCCAAACTTGCTTTCTTCATGGTTCTCTAACTGGACTGAAACCACACGCCTCCCCCAGATGCTCACGCCCCGAGGGGTGCCCCCACCTCCCTGGGCCTCGGGGAGAGGCTCCGGTTCAGCCTTCCAGAGGATTTCTGTTCGCGTGCAGTGTGGGCTCAGGATGCCTGCCCGGGAGAGCGCTGTGGGGTTTGAGCGTGGACACCGCGACGTACGAACCCCACGGCACTGCCACCCTCAGAGGGTTTCACATGCGAAGTTTCCTTCCTTTAACCCAGGAGGGGGGCACCTCTGCCCGCCTCAGAGTTTAAACAGGAGCGACTCACTTCGCTGTTCTAGATGTCCTGTCCGCCCGTGGCTGTCTCTGTAGGTGACGGGCTGGGGAGGCCAGCGCACACTGCCTTCTAGGTGGCCCGTCGGGAGTGCACACCTCGCCCCGCACTGACGTACTTGGGACGGAGTGGTCACTGTGTCGATGCCCCTCAATACACTGCATTCCTGGAAAACGCCTCCGAGTAGCACACGTCTCCCGGGTCCCATCAGAAACGCCTCCTCAGAGCAGTGCAGGCAGGGCCCCTCTTTCTCCTCATGATCTGCGTGCACCTAGTCCTTCAGCCCGATCGCGGCCGTGCTGGCCCCTGCCCAGCGGGCGCACGGGGTGGGCAGTGGGGCCGAGGCCCCTGGTCTGATACTCTGCCATCGGAGTCCGGTTTGGCTCTGCTTCCCGAAAAGCCCCACTGACAGCCCAGTGCTCCCGTTTGCTCGTCAGCATAGCCCAGCCCCCGACTCGGAGTCTCCTCTCAGCAGTCCTCCCCCGCCCGCCTGGCAGCGGACCTGGCCCCGGCAGCCTGCTGTGGGCAGCAGCGGGCAGAGGTGTCCCATGTGGGGCGACTGCACCCTCCGGCTCCTCTCCCTGCACCTGCCTCCGGAGCAGGCCTGGCCCGCAGCAGTGGCGCTCCCCTCCTGCTCTCAACAGACCCTAAGTCAGCCCTCCTGGGGGATTTTCCTCCCGTGGCCTCACCCTCTGTTCTAATGACTCCCCTCCCCCCCTCACCCCTGGGACGGGTCAGTGAGTGTGCGGTGCTCTGAGAACCGACAGCGCTGGCCTCCCACCTGAGCAGGGAGGGTGTGGGAGGGCCTGGGCGGCAGCGGGGCCCAGAGCCGTCCAGGCCTCTTCGTGTCGTCAGGGACGCCCTCCTGCGGACTGTCCGGCTCTGGGGCTGTCCCACCGCCGTCACAGGGAGAGCTACTTGGTGGGTTTTTAGGACAGTTGTCTTTCAGCCTGTGTCTGCCTGTTTTCTGTTTCTATTCTCAGAGAAATGCTCTCCATTTTTAATGTGGCTCTGGGTCAAGTGGCAAAGGAAGCAGCACTTCCTGGCCAGAAGGGACCTCGAGGCCTGGGTGGGCTCTGTGCTGGCACGAGCTGGTGTCGCCACTGGGCCTGTCCCAGCTTCCCGGGCGAGCGCTCCCTGTCAGCCGTCCTCTCCTGCTGACCATGAGCTTGCTCCGCCTCCCAGGCCGGGCCATGTGTCTAAGTGTTTAGGCTTCATCACTGTGAGGGACACACACTTGTTGGAAACCTGGTCTCGTTCCCAGGAAGCTAGCGGGGCTTCAGCCGTGGTCTGTGCTCCGAGGTCACTGTGGGCGCAGGAAACTGACAGGATCGCTACTGTGGCAACCGGTCTCTCAGGGCCCGTGACTCAGGCTGAGGAGTCACTTCCGTGGAGCCAGGCGGTGTCAGCAACGATAGGCCAGTGGGTTCCGGAGGGTGCGGCCTCCATTGCACACGGGCAGGGGTGTTGGCCAGACAGTAAGTGAACAGCTCCGAATGTCGCTCGGCTGCACTCTGGAAATAAGCATGGGCGCCATGCGTTCCCTCTGTCCCGCCGGCCCTTCCTCCATCCAGTGACAAGCCATGGGCGTGCCCTGGGCATGCATGCAATACAGCAAGACCAACCAGAGCAATATTGAATTGTTCATCAGATCAAAATTATATATATATTAACACATATACTTTATCTTCCTGCATTTTTGAAATATAAAGTAGTGCATTGTACATATCCATAAGCTAGTATATTTGTTTCACGGTTTGTAATGTTTCAGAATTGCTCATTCTTTGTAGAACAAACAATATATTAAATATTTTAAAAGTTGCTTTGTGATAATTTTTTTCAAAATTTGTAATGTGTGGCTTTTACATAAGCTGTCTGGAAATACCCACCACTCATGGGACACGTAGGCTCTCGAAGCTCCACCGGGAACGCGGTGCCCACAAGGCACTGTGGGCAGAGCACCTGTAGAGCATGACTTTTATACCTGGGGATGGCTATGTGTATATTTATATTTAAGGTGTATTTATTGTTCCAATTCCATTATCCGTCATATTTTAATTACTCTTCAATTATAAAAATCACCCTTGCATTCAGATTTCCAGCTGCCAGTGATGTTCTGAAAATAATGAAACATTAAAATAAAGCTTTCGTTCTAACATCCTGCTGGGAGACGGTGGTTTCTTATTCTTCAGGGCGCAGCCTGTCTTTGGTGGCCATGACCTCGTTCCCGCAGCTGCTCCTCTGTGACTGGACCACAGAAAAGACTGCCTGGCTCTGTGCGAGCCTGGGGTGGCTGCACTGCTCCCGGGCGGTCCCGCCGACCCCTGCTGACAGGATGCTCCAGCCTGGCTCATAGCAGGAGTGCCCGCCTCCCCGCCAGGCCAGACTCTCCAGTGGGCCGGACCCAGCACTGCTCCTGGGCTCCGCATCTGCTGGACGCCCTTGGTCCTTGCCCCCTTTTCTCAAGGCTAACACAGCAAAGCAAGTCAACAATTATTAGCAAAGCAAAATCATTCCGGGGCCATTGAGTAGCTGACTGTGGGCAGGATCCTAACCTCACTGTACTGCAATGAGGGTTGTTAACCTCTGCTGGTGGTCAGCCCTGGGCAGTACATTAACTCTTTGTACGCCAAAAGCATCTATAGACGCTTTTTAATTAAATTAAAAATATCCTGGCGTGTGGGGGTGGCTTCCGTTTTGGACGAGTGGCAGTTAACTGGTTATGGTAAGCGCAAAGCACTTGGAGCTGTCCTGTGGAGCGGGCGGTGCGGAGTTAACCTGTGCAGCTGCAGGCCAGCCAGGCACACTTTGCGGCTCTGTGAGCTTCTTGAACAGCTCCCAGCCTTGCTCCCAGCAGCTCCCCACCCCAGGCCATCACTGCGCCCGTGACTGCTTCTCCATTTAGCAGAGCATTTCAATCGCCAGCCCATTAGGTCCCATTAGAGGACATCCTGCCTGTGCTCATCAAGCTTTAATGTGCAAACAAAGCACTTGAGGACCTTGTGCTTCAGCAGAGCCTGAGTCAGAGGCCTGGCGGGCCTGGAAGCCTGCATTCCTAGTGGCTCCCCGGAGATGCTAATCCTATGGTCCACCGACCGCCCCTTGAGTAGCAAGGCTGCAATCTGGTACACCAACTGCTGCCCATGGACACGCCTGGTGGAGCCTCCGAACCTATTGCTATCCAGGCTCCACCCAGAAGTCATGACTCAGCAGGTCTGGAATGTGGCTTTGGCTTCAGGGTATTTTCAAGTTCCTGGTGATGAAATGTGGAATAAACTTTGAGTACAGATGCTGTTAGCCAAGTTTAATATGGAACACCAGCCAGCTCCTGGGAGGTTGCTTATTAAATGGGGTTCCCCTTTAATAAATGTTTCCCAGGCAGCAAATTGGTGGAATTGGTGTGAGGGGTCCCAGGCCCCTCTATGTATAGCATTTTCCAGAATCGGTGCGCAGAGAAAAGTATGGCAGAGCTGCTGTCACCACACCGCTCCAAGTGTGGGGTGACTTCACTGGTCTTAGGTCTAAGCCCCAAACTGTCTGGAATGTTCCATCCTTATGTGGCCCAATTCCAGCGTGGCCCATGCACCATCCTGGGCTCTGCAGACTTGCTGTTGCCCTGGATTCCGTGAATGAGGGTCAGCTGTGACCTGGGCAGCTGCTCTGTCCTGCCACCATCCTGCTTCAGACAGGGCAGGACCACACCTGCCTTCTTATTTTCACAGCATGGAATTGCTCTCAGTCACTTTCCCGTTCCATTACCGTTTCTTCGCTAAAAGAGGCCTCTGCCCTCCCCAGCCTTTCACAAGTTATTGGTGACCCAGAGAGGCAGACATCTGCCTCAGGTATTTTAATATAACTTCTACAGTTATAAGGATAATAGTTATCAATATTGCTGTTTTATTGGTTTGCTCTTATAATTCCTCACACTCCCTTTGCCTCAAGCAAATGGAGGGGTTTAGCCTGAGGGCAGGAACACAAGGAAACCACCAGTTTTCACTGAACTTCTATCAGGTGGGAGATCTGGGGGTCCTGAACATCTGCAGAGCTAGGGCCAGTCATGATCAATGTGGGGTCAGCCTTCTGCAGGCTTTTTATTAGGGACAACAACAGGATGTACAGTAGGTAGGAAAGGCTATTGCCCTTGGGCCAAAGTCAGGTTTATATTCTTTGCTATCTACCCCATAACAAGGACACATTGCCTTTCAAGGAGTCCCTCTTGAAAGTACCAAGGACCAAGTGCTCATCAGCACCTAGCACACATGTGTGCGCATGCATGAAGTACCCATCAGACACCACACAGGACCTGTGACAGCCCAGGTGACAGCCACCGGTTAGTGTCAGGAACTCAGGAGGACAAGGAAATGGGCTTGGTTTAAGTTGTCATTGTCACTGTAAAGCTGGCATCATACAGGACTTCTGGCCAAGATGGTGGCATAGGTCAACATGGTGCTTGCCTCCTCCCACAACCACATCAAAATTACAACTTAACTGCAGAACAACTGTCATTAAGGACCACCTGAAATCTGGCTGACTGGGAGTCCTACAACTAGAAAATTAAAGAAGAAGCACATCAAGACTAGTAGGAGGGATGGAGGGGTGGAATGGGCTGATCCCTCGCCCACATGTGGCAGATAGAAATCAAGAGGGATACCTCAACTGCGGACATCCCTTCTGAGGAGTGAGGGGTCCCAGCCCCAACCAGGCACCTTAGCCAGGGTTCCAATGCCAGGAAGAGAAGTCCCTGTAACTTTGGGCTGT
The DNA here is from genome assembly GCF_000147115.1 of Myotis lucifugus. NCBI lineage: Eukaryota > Metazoa > Chordata > Mammalia > Chiroptera > Vespertilionidae > Myotis > Myotis lucifugus. The sequence goes on from NW_005871494.1 coordinate 187,692, forward strand.
AAAAACCAGTGGGAATTGTGGCTGAGTCCCAGGCAGTTCCTCTTACAGAGTCCACACATGGACTTACTCAGAGTCACTGCCTCTGAACACCAGTGTTGGGACAACAGCTTGAAAGATAGGGGAGACATATGGGGAGAGACTGAATTGTTTGGCATCAGGGGAAGAGCTGGAGAGGCAGCTTTCTCCCAGACATAAGTGCTGGCAGAGGCCACTGTCCCTTTGATGAGTGCTTCCCCCCACACAGCCAGCAGACAGGAGCCATACTTGAGATTTGAGATTTCATCAACTTGATTCACATTGTTTGCCCCACCTTGGTGATTCCCTAAGACCCCACCCCTCCAACTTTTGGGCCTATCAAGCTGCTTCCAGTGGCTTTACCATAGGAATAGCCCTTTTGGTTCATGCTTCAGATTTTCCTAAAAGCTCTCAATCAAGCAGCATATGGCCTCAGTGAGCCCTGTACCTCTCACTGAGTGGCTTTAGGCCCAGCATTAGCAGCATCTTACCTTGGTTCACAGCTTGGCCTTACCTGGGCACCTCCAAGCCCAGCACAAGAAGCAGCTATCTGCAGATTGCTTTGTAGCTTATTCCAGGTTGTCCCCAGTAGAACAAAAGTGGTAGCTGATATTGGCCTGCACCTCCCAGGAGGTCCCAGAGCCAGACCACATCTAAGCGACACACTCAAGGGGTGGACTCAGTGAGCACCAGAGCCCTGCTGAAGTAAGTCCTGCTCTGTGCTGTGGGTCCCCACACATCTAATCCTCCAAGATGATTGGAGATAGGTGGTTAATGGTCACAGCCGTCCTTATAGCTGATTGGCCTGGGTAAATCCCTCCCATTGATGTGCTAATAGCAATCAAGACACAACTACAATAAGAGGTTATGCAACTCACTCGGGGAGTGGGGGGTGGGGGGAGGGGGGTGCACACTTCAAGTGCCCAGCAGAAGTGATCAGGGAGACTGTGCCACTGTGCCCTACAAGGACACCTATTACATTAGGCCATGCTACCAAGCCTGGGAGACATAACAGCTCTACATAATACACAGAAATAAGCACAGGGAGGTGGCCAAAATGAGAAGACAAAGAAACAAGGCCCAAATGAAACAATACAACAAAACTCCAGAAAAAGAACTAAGCAAAATGGAACTAAGCAATCTACTAGATGCAGTATTCAAAACACTGCTTATAAGGGTGATCAAGGAACTTAGGACCTCAACAGCATAAAAAGAACCAGTTAGAAATGAAGGCTACACTAATGGAAATAAAGAATAATTTATAGGGGATCAACAGTAGAGTAGATGAAGCTGAAAATCAAATTAGTGATTTGGAATATAAGGAAACAAAACAAAACAACAACAAAAAAAACCCAGCCAATCAGAATACCAAAAAGAAAAAGGAATTAAAAAAAAAAAAGATAGTGTAAGGAGACTCTGGGACAACTTCAAGTGTACCAGCATTCTCATCATGGGGGCATGAGAAGGAGAAGAGAGAGAGCAAGAAATTGAAAACCTATTTGAAAAAATGACAGAAAAAACTTCCTTAGCCTGGTGAAGGACATTGACATATAAGTCCAGGAAGTACAGAGAGCCCCAACAAGATGAACCCAAAGAGACACACACTAAGACACATTATAATTAAAATGCAAATGATTAAGGACAGATAGAGAATCTTAAAAGCAGCACGGGAAAAGTAGTTAGTAACCTACAGGGGAGCTCCCATATGACTGTCAACTGATTTCTCAGCAGAAACTTTGCAGGCCAGAAGGGAGTGGCAAGAAATATTTAAAGTGATGAAAAGCAAGAACCTACAACAAAGATTACTCTACCCAGCAAAGCTATCATTTAGAATTGAAGGACAGATAAAGAGCTTCCTAGACAAGGAAAAGCTAAAGGAGTTCATCACCACCAAACCAGTATTATATGAAATGCTAAAGGGTCTTCTTTAAGAAGAAGAAAAGAAGATATAGATTATGAACAATAAAATGGCAATAAATACATATTTATCAATAATTGAATCAACAAACAAAATGAACAAGCAGAACAGAAACAGACTCATAGATACAGAGAACTTTTTGTTGGTTACCAGGTGGGAGGGGGTCTGGGGGTTGACAAAAAGATGAAGGGATTAAGAAGCACAAATTAGTTGTTACAGAATAGTCATGGGGAGGTAAAGTACAGCATAGGGAATACAGTCAATAATATCTTAATAACTATGTGTGGTGCTGGATGGATGTGAGATTTATTGGGATAATCACGTATTAAGTTATGTAATGTCTGGCCACCGGGTGTACAAAAAATAAGTAATAATAATAATAATAATAAACTGGCCTTATGCAGCTATAAAGCTGGTATGTTGAAAGCCACAACTTTGGCCCTGCTGTTTCCTCTGCTCAGAAATCCCTTCTTTCTGTCTCCCTATCACATCCCTGCTTATTAAAACATTTTCCTATATTAGGGCCACCATCCAATGAACTCCTCTATAAAGCCTTCCCAGTCATTTGAATCAAAAGAATTCTCACTGTCTTCAGGATTCCTCTTGATTCTTGTTTTCCTGTCCTTTATGGCTCTTCCAACGTGTTTCATTTTGCTAACATGCTTCTTGCTTATATGCTGATTTGTTTCATACTATTTAACCGGAAGTCATGGCTGAGCCCTCTTGGCACTTTGGACCAGTAAGTACCCTGTAAACACTTGTTACAGCAGCGAACCCCATCTAAACACTCATGGTGGGATTCAGTGCAGCTCTCCAAACATGCCCATTCTGCCCCCGTGGCACTTCCTGGCACCCTCATTGTGGAGTCGGATCTGACCTCTCTGGCTGAGGAGTGTGAGTGAAGACAACATTTCATTGCCAACAGGCCACCAAGGTTCTCCTCTCCTTCACAGGAGCAGCAACGCTCCAGACAGTGGTGGCTCCATCAACTTGTGTCTCAGAGCATGGAGGAGGGTGAGAGGGGGCAGAGCTTCCTGGGACTGGCAGTGGATACACAGCCAGAGGAGAAATACCTGTGTTGCTGGGTTTGGTTGGTATGGTAATGTAACCCACTTTATCTTAACCAACAGACTCTCTCTGGTTTGTAATCTCAAACTTTAGCATTTCCTTTCTGTCACTGTTTTCCTCTTAAGTAACAAATAACAAAATATATACAATACAAATAAATACAGTGCTACTATAAAGGATAAGTTCTTGAGAACATGCCAGAGTCAGACTTGTAAATTAATTTGTTATCCTCTTTGACAACTCATTTTTTTTTTTAAGCATTTTCAAATTTAGGCTGAGTAGTGTCAATTAAAAATGAATTAGATTACAGAAAATATGCTATCAATTTGGCTAATTGGCTGACAATTCTTCCAGCATCTTGCCTTTGCCCAAAAAGTCAGCACGGTTCAAGATGTAGTTGCTGTAGGCAGTTTCTGTTTTCAAGTGTTAACATAAAAACATTCAAACCTGTAAGGAATTTTGTGTTCATTTGAGCCAAACCGTCGACAATTGTGAGGAAGCAGAATCTCCACATACGGAGATAGCGCTCGGAGAATGGCGGTTTCCATTACAATAATTTTTTATACATTACAATCAAAGGAGGAGATGGAGGTGGGTACACGAAGTCCACTGGTGATAGATGAGGGAGGAGGGAGAAAGCAAATTGGGGAAAACTCTGGGGTTGGATAAAAAGTGAAATGATAGACACAGGCTTCTTTTGCTTAGGTGGGTGCAGGACAGTTAACAGTCAACAATTAACATGATAACAATAACAATGAAGGAATTTGTGGTCTCTGTCCTGGCGCCCAGGGCATTTGGTTGTGCCCTGAAGGGTCCAGAAAAAGGGAAGTTACACGTTACCCTGACATTCCACAGGTATGTTATCTTAGATGCGAAAAGACAATATGCTCAGTAAAGATGGAAGTTGACCTTTGCCAGGGAAGATACTGGCCTAGGACATATCTACCGGCTATAAACTGCTTTTTAATGAAAGGTTTTAATTTCAGACCATCCTTTGTGGTCACTTTAGGTCTCCTGAGTTTGCAAGACTGCCACGCAAGCCTTCCCTGAGTTAGTCAGGATAGCATGTGGCCCTTTTTCGTCCACACAAGACAAACATAATTGGTGTCAGAATTTGCAAATTAGGTTTAGAATAAATTCTTAAAACTAACTGGCTCTCACAGAAGTCCCACTGGAAACCTCACAGTTGAGTCCAACTTCGCAACAGCCATCCCAGAGCCCCTGGGCCTGTGCCTGTCCTCCAGGCGGTATTCTGTCTGCCTATACCTGTCCTCTGGGCTAGCACATGCTCATGCTTTTGGTACATGCGTTCTAGTGTTTGTTAAATTGTATATTTTTTCCTTTGTATGTCTAACTCATGACTCAATGAAGTCTACAAGCAGAGATAAAATAGTAGCAAAATACTAAACTTATAATGTCCTAAGCACTTGGAATCTCTGCAAATGGTGAATCTGTGGATCTGTGAGTATGATCATTTTTGAAGACAGTAATCTCTTTCCCAACCAAGAAAACAGATGTTTGGGGAATAAGATGGAAATGTCTTATGATGTGGTCTGAGTTGGATTCCTCGCGCCAGCGAATGGTTCTTTGAGAAAGCTTATCAATTCACCCACCTCTCACCATCACTAGTAAGCCAATCAGGTCTCCTTTTATAACAGATCAAATGCAATATAATGGTTTTAAATGTGAAATTAATGAAATGCTGTTAAAGAGAAGAAATACACGACAAATTCTATTTTTTGTCACAGAAAGAGACACAAGTCACCATTACACAGAAGCCAATAAGACCAAATTCAAAGCTTATTACAGATGTCCCCAGAGAGGAAGCACAATTGGCTTTTGGATAAAATTCCGTTATTGGTTGTTGGATGTCACATACTATCAATGGCCTCCCATGTGGAAGAGCAGTGACCAGTGCGTTAGTGTTTTCTGATTCTGTGTCACACCTGAATCAGCTCAATACATACTGGAGGCACGTGTGAGGGGTCAGCAGAGAATCCACGCTAGAGGAGCTGTTTGGACCGTGTCATTTGTTTAACATGTGACAATTTTGTAAGAGCTGATATGCTCAGCAGAGGGGACACTGGGCTGCCCTGGAGTACTATGGGGACTGGTGATGACTGGAGTGGAAAGGGGAAGGTTTTATGGATGTAAAATCATGTACAGCTCTAGTCTCCAGAGCAGCAGGTGGTTAACAATATGCCTCTTGATCTATGTTTTTAAAAAATATATTCGTATTGATTTTTAGAGCGAGAGGAAGGGAGAGGGATAGATAGAAACATCAATGAGAGAAAAACAGCATCGGTGGCTACGTCCTGCACACCCCCTACTAGGGATCAGGCCTGCAACCCGAGCATGTGGCCTGAGAGGACAACCTGACCCCTTGATTCATAAGTCGACACTCAGCCACTGAGCCACACTGGCTGGGCTGCTTCTTGATCTTGATCTGTGGTTCAAGAAAACAGTGAAAACTGTAAATATAATCACATCAAGGCCAGCACTATTTTGTCTTCTGTGCTTAGAAAAAGTGGCGGGGCAGGATATTGAACATGCTGGTTTTCAGCACTGAGTATGTTGACCATTGACAGGAAATGCTCTTACCAAGTTTTTGACATTAAAGATAAGTTAAACTATTTTTTTAAAGTCTTCATTGATTTCAGAGAGGAAGGGAAAGGGAGAGTTAAAAACATCTATGAGAGGGAATCACAGATCAGCTGCCTCCTGTACGCCCCCTACTGGGGATCGAGCCCACAACCTGGGCAGGTGCCCTGACCAGGAAGCGAACAGTTACCTCCTGGTTCATAGGTCAATGCTCAAGTACTGACTATTTTCTTTTTGAAAATGATGTCAGTAGCAGCGATCAAGTGACATATTTTGGGGACACATTGAGAACCTCAACAGGCCTGAACCCATGACTTCAGGCCAAGATAGTATAATTATTTTTTTACATTAACGATGGTGTATTGTGTGAGCTTATTTTACTGAATATAACTGCAAAATCTCAAATAATAGTTACTTAGACAACATAGACTTTGATTCTCTGTCACATGAAAAGGGTTCATTGGCTTCATGAAATCATGAGAGATCCACATTCATTAGATGATTTTGCTCTACTTCCCTAGGACATGGGATGCATCCTCATGGCCCACAATGGCTGCTGGAGCTCCAGCCATCAAATCCTCTGCATGGTGTAGTAAGAGGATGGGGATGGATACTCCAAAGCATGTCTGTGGAGCCCTCAGGACAGAGCTTATTTATGTTACTGCTGTTAGTGGCCAGGGAGACTCAGAAAAGACTCTTTTCACCTGTGACACAATGTGCTTATCTAGAAGTTGGGGCTGTTATTAAGAAGGGGAAATAGGTATTGAGAGGCATCTGACTTTTAAAATGTAGGTTTTATTATTATTCAGATGTGGTGAGACCCACGGGTCAGGAGATGACACCATGGAAAAGGTGGTTTGTTAGACTCGTAGATTTTAAGGGGAGGCTCGTGCCATGCCACGCCATGGGGGGCACATGAGGAAGCACCAGGGGCAGAGGGAGAGGGGTTCTGTGGGCTGGCACCTCTAGTGTGATCTTTGTGGGAAGGAATGAGCATGAGGCAGGGTGGGCAGACTCCGGATTGTCCAGAATGAGTAATTTCCGCGGCTCTGGGCACAGGGGCCGGCCTTGGTCATCTGGGACCTGGCCTTGGGTAAGGAGGGCAGGGGGATAGTGAGCCTGAGTGTGAGAGCCCCAGAGAGGAGGGCGTTGGGAATGGGCTGTGCACTGGTTTCATCTGACGGCATGCTCATAGGCGAGCTGTTCCATGTCTGTAGGAATTGTCTGGCCCTGGGAGGAAGGGTCACTCCAGGATCAGCAAGTTCCCAGATGTCAAATAATCAGAAACACAGGAAATGAAGACATGGTCAGCACACTGGCCCCTGCCATGGAATGGCTCCGCTATCAGCAGCTTCCCAATATTTCCTGTTTCTAAATTTGTTTAGAAAAATAAAGCAATGTCATAGTCTAAATAATTTAAAACTATATCCAAATGCTGAAAAAGCACACGAAGAAACACTTTCTACAGCCAAGTGAAATAAGCAATTAAATTAAGATCCCATTTGCTGTGATCTCTCCATTGACACTTTTAACCTATGGCTTTTGAGTGTTACCTGCTCCTCAGCCAAAACCAGATGAAGCACTGAAAACAGTGTCCATTGAGAACTACCTTCTCATTTCTGGTCCCATTTTCAGCCTTAGTACTCAGAACTGTCTGCCAGAGTAATCCACTGCTTTCTGTCACTCATAATGAGTTGTCATTATGTTGAGTTAGGATTTTCCTATTTCATAGAAATAGATGACCAATAGAGATATGACTATGCATGAAATACAATGCACAGTTCAAGGCCTTTTGTTGTCTGTTCAGATTGAACAAGACCTTGTGAAGACATTAGGGGAGGTGGTCCATGGGGGGCACTGCTTCCGCAAGGCACAGAGCCTCTCCCAGGGCCTGTGCACCGATGCCAGGGTCACGGGGCATGTGTATCTTGACCACTCAGGGCACTCAAGTACGCCATGCTGTTGGGGTCCCTGTAAGTGTCCAGATCTGTTGGGTGGCAAGTCTTACACAGCAATGTGGAGGGGGGGGTGGCACACCCATGCCCAAGCCCTTACCCTTCTTATCCCTCCCAAGGGTCCCCTTGGCCCCTTGTCAGTGATGTGCTGGGCCAGCTCCCACCGCGTCACACGAGCCCAGTTGGCCCATTTTCCCGACCCTGGGCTAAGGGAGTTGGAGTTGACACCTTGACAAACACCGCAAACCAGGACATTTCTCTTTTCCTGTGTGGAGAGCTGGCCGCTGAGCCTGTGCCAGGACACCAGGGCTTCCCGTGGCGGCGGCTTCTGCTCCCTCTGAGGCCTCCTCTGAGTGCTTCCTGCTCGCCGGGCTCCGTGTTATCCATCTTCACTGAGAGCCGTCCCCACAGCTCCCCGCCCATCAGTTACCAGCTTACTGCTAGATGCATCCTGAGCAGCTGCACTCCACAACGGTTTCAGAAAGTTATAATGCTGAGAGCTGTCAGTGGCGTGGTGCACGCTGGTGTGACGTTTTGTAAACACTCGGGGAAGCATTCAGAGAGCTATGAAATGTGTTGTAACCCAGTTGAGCTAACAGTTCACATTAGGCATATCTGAAGCTAATCTACACTAATAAAAGAGAAAAATGGTAATTGGCGTACAACCGCTACCCTTCTGATTGGCTAATCAGCGTATCCTTATGCAAATTAACTGTCAGCCAAGATGGCGGCCGGCAGCCAGGCAGTTGGAAGCGAACATGAGGCTTGCTTGCTCCAGTGACTGCTGACTCCAACGTTCCCCGCCTGACTTGCCGGCCTCTGAGCTGGCAGTTTGAAACATTCTAACAAATATAGCCGGCTGGGATCTCAGAGCTGAAGTTATACATTGTTTCGATTATAGAATGGCAAACAAACCAGCAGCGGAAGCCTCAGAGCTAGAGCCAGAGCTAAAGCTGGCCCAGAAGAAAAAAAAAAAAAAGAAAAAAAGGAGTGGTTGGGAGCTTCCCGCCAGCCTGAAAGCAGTCAAAACCGCCAGCCTGAAAGCAGCCCTCAGCCCCTCACCCAGACTGGCCAGGCACCCCAGTGGGGACCCCCACCCTGATCCAGGACACCCTTCAGGGCAAACCAGCCGGCCCCCAGGCCTCTATCCTATATAGTAAAAGGGTAATATGCCTCCCAGCACCGGGATCAGCGGAGCCGCGAGGCCTCCTGGCACCAGATCAGCATGACAGGGTGCAGCGCCCAAACCCCCTGATCGCCCTGCGGCTCTGTGTGTGACAGGGTGTGGCGTCCCAACCCCCTGATCAGCCCTGCTCTGTGTGTGACAGGGGGTGGCGCCCCAACCCCCCCCCCCCACGGGCCCTGCTGTGTGTGTGACAGGGTAGAGCCATAACCTCCCCATCGGCCCTGCCCTGAGTGTGACAGTGGTGGCGCCCCAACCCCCTGATCGGCCCTGCTCTGTGTGACAGGGGGCGGTGCCCTAACTCCCCTATCGGCCCTACTCTGTGCGTGACAGGGAGGAGCTCCCCAACCCCCTGATGGGCCCTGCTCTGTGCGTGACGGGGGGGGGGGGGGGGGGGAGGGCCCCCACCCCCCGAATTGGCCCGCTCTTGGAGGGAAAGGGGGGGGGGCCCCACCCCCCCGATTTGGCCCGTCCTTTGGGGGAAAAGGGGGGAGG